>NC_053444.1:27131681-27326985 GCF_007990345.1 Gossypium hirsutum
TGAAGATTGTTTTCAGTTTAAGCGGAAGACTTTAAAAGGGTTCAAAAGATAGGCTAAATTCGGATATTTTGTAGGTTCGGTTTAATAAGAAAAGAAATAAAGTTTATATTTAATAAATAGGATGGAGATGAAAAAAATGAACTTAAGTATTAAGAACGATTCAATACTAGTAAAGTATTGCCCCGGGACTTATATTGCTTAAGGTGAAATTTGTGGAAGGATAGAAGCGAACCTTGACCCAATACCTATATAGAGGTAAGAACCAAAGGTATAAAAATATGGTTGAACGCCACACCGATTCGGTGATAAGTTCAATGGTGTTCGGATTGACACCACTAGCAAGCTAGATAAGTCGCTTCGAGACTCGAACGAAAGAAGAGAGGAGGTAACCTCACAAGAACAATAGTTCATTCAAAAATTTGACAAAAAGTCCTCTCACAAAATGAAATAGCAAACTATTTATAGACTAAGTACTAGCTAGCCGAATGGTCATCTTCATGGCTAAGCAAATTAAGCTAGAAAATTCTAGAATTGAAGCATTAAGTTGTTGTAGCTAAATTCAGCTGATTGAAGTCCAATAGGCAGCTTCTTGACTAAGCAAATGAACTTGGAATGCTTGGAAAGGTGCATGGCAGCAGCTAGGTTCGGCCAATGAGCTTAAATGAGCTCATTAAGATGCAACTCTTGGCTGAAAAAATACCAGCATTAAAGGAGAACGTGAATGGCCAAAATAAGTGTGAAAAGTCAGCCTTGAAGAGTCCTTTAGGTGTGAACATGGCCAACTGAATAGACATGGGTGTGAACTCCAAGTGTGAACGGCATTATGCTGTTTTGGGGAATGAATTCGGTCAGCTGAACATTCACTTGAAGATCCATGTATGTGTCATCAAGTTCATTGAATCTGATGTGAATGCACCTTGCTAAATGTCTCTTCCAAATTCGGCTCACTTGAGGGCTGATGAATGCATGGGATGCCAATAGCTTTGTCTAGATTCGGCCAAGGTGTGAATGGACACTTCAAAAGATATCTTTTGGCCGAATAGGTGCATAGGAAATTCAATGGTCAGCCACCGATGCATGTAGGTGGATATTCATGCACTCTTCCATTCATTGTATTGAATCATTCATGCATCATCTTTAAGGCAACCATTCGTTGTAGGTAGTCATGCATGTACCCGAACATACATTGAACCAGAAATGTTCATGAATCCTCATTAATTGTGTTCCCACATGTGGATGTACCTACAAAGATATAAACAAATTAGATTCAAGGTACATTCAGCTTAAATTAAATAATATCAAGACATATTTAACAAATTAAAATAAAGACATAAATAAAATATAATTAATAATAAATTCGGCTAGCTCAATGATAGTCAAAATTCTTGATGAGCTGAATTGAGCTAGAAAATTCAGTTATGAGCTGTAGTAAAAATAATTAAAATAAAACTATCACTCAAATTATTCAAATAATAAAATTAACGAGCTGGAAAGAAGCTAAATTGAGCTCGATTGAGCTGACTTGAGCTCGAGTGAGCTGGAAACGAGCTAAACGGAGCTCAACGAAAAGAAATTGAACTATTTCAGCTTGCATGGATTTGCAAGCAATGCTTAGGGAGCTGGTCCAAAAGTGTGCCCGAGGCGTGGCCGTATCATCCCTCCCTCTTTAAAGCGATTTGTCCCCAAATCGAGCCATTGGTTCATTCGATCGCAGCAACTTTTACTTAGCTTTCCTCGGTCGAACGGGATGGATTGGAATTGGGACAACTGAAAGGAATAACCATGAGTTAACAAAAATGATTTCAAATAAATTTGTAATTCAAATGCAAGCAAAATAGAATAAGAAAATCCCATGGGAGTGGACGGATGCAAAACAACATGTTCACAACCATGCAAACAAACTAATGTACTCGTTAATGCCTCGTCAATTATTTGAAACGAAAATGAACATGTTCTAAGGCATTCAAATGTCTCAAATCGTTTCCACAAGTCATAACCAATATGTGAATAACGAATCAAATCAACAAAACAATCTTTGGCACCACCTAAAGAGAACAACGATGTTTCAAAAAGTTCATGAGCCTTACCTTTAAAAGTAGTGAAACAAAGATCATTTTTAAATAAAGCTGAACAGTTAAACACATCACAATTTAAATTCCTTGCAACAACCAATTCTTCAACAAAAATTTTATTACCAACCGAATAGGGCAGAGAAATTTTAAAGTTATCGTAAATCATACCTTGTTTACCTCGAGGGATGGAAAAACAAGGATCATTTTTACCTTTGTCAATCATCATAAATCTTCTCTCCTCGGAAATGTAGTCTAGTCGAATCTCTGTGGCTGAATTAACCTTAACGAAATGAAATGCGAACTTCAAATACAACCACAAAAATGGATTAAGGAATGAATTTAAATTGAAATCAAATTTTTCATACCTCAGTTCCTTATTCAACACCCAATTATCAAAACAATAGAAATTGTTCACACAAAATGATGAAGCTTGACTTTCCCATAAAACGAACCAAAATAGATTCCGGGTTTAAAAACTTGATTTTGAGTATTCATGCCAAAATGTAGCAAAAATTTCATTAAACCAAACACGTTAAACCAATGGGATTTTTGCATACACAGGGACAAACAATTAAAACTTTTTACATTCATCAATTCATACTTGCACAAATTCATGGATTTTCCACAAAGCGTTAATTGGTGCACAAAATTGTCACAAATGAAGAATTTAATCGCCTTTCGTGAAAAACCGTCATCACGCAAAATTAAACCTTTGGTTTGTTGATTGGAACAAAAATCAACCACATTCAGGGAGTAGCAATTAATCAGACCAAAATAAGGAGAGCGTTTAGAAATTAAGTCACTAAAAAGTATTTCAACAATTTTCAAACCTGGGGGTCGTGACTCGATCGTTAACATTTCCTCACCTCTCTTACCTTTGAACTCTTGAGGCACGTTTTCATCTTCAACCTTACCTATACTGACCATATGAAAATGTCTTTCATCGGAAAGGTAGTGAAGTTGAAAATTATCGTTTGATATCTCGGGCACCTGGAAAGAAGAAACAGAACAAGAACAAGTTTCATATGGATTAGTCGAAATGCTCCTCACTTTTTCTGGTTCGTTTATCTCTTTTTCTCTCGTTTCTTTTCTAATCTCAACTTCTTTTTTTCTCTTTTCATTTCCTCTCTCATTTTCACTTTTATTTTCGACCTCACTCTCTTTTTGGATTTCTTTTTCTTTTTCAATCTCTTTTTCTTTTCTTTCGATTTCTTTTTCTCGCTCGTACTCTTGTACAATCTCAATTTCTTTTTCGAATTCTTTCTCTTCATTTTCTTTTTCTCTCGCTTTTCGATTTCATTACAATGTGCAGTCGACACGAAAGAATCAAAAATATAATCATTTGCCCCGAAGGAAGAGAAAATATTTTCATAAGCTTCTCGTCCATTTCTTCGAGAACAATCCTTTGGGAAGGACTTCTTTGAAGCATACGAGGAATAGCTCGTCCTTTCTCGCTCATCTCGAGTGATTTTTGACTCGAAGTTTTCTTCTCGCGGTCTCGAAAGCCTTGTTGAATAGGAGTCTTGATATGTGTCTCTTCTCGAATAATGTCGTCGTGATGCACTTAACTCTATTTCTCGATTCGGTGTAGTTTGCTTCCGTCGGGCTTTTTCCTCCACTCGGTCCAAACGTCTTTTTAATGGGCTTAGTTTTTCATCCAATATTCGGCCCATCTCGTTCACCAAGTATTGAAATTCATCGGTAGAGAATTCTTCTTGAGACATGATTCAAGAAAATGTTAGAAAATCGAAAGATAGAATAAATAGTAAATGAACCTCACCAATTCAAAATCCTCACCAATCTCTCACAAAGAAATAATGATTTTCACTCGCACTCGTGTTTACACTCTTCTAGGCTTTTTCTTTGATGTAAAACACACGTGCCTTTTACCTCTCGACCTCGTCTCACAATTTCGTAATTCGTCTCGATAGACTTAATTTGCTGCTTGAGGGTCGGTTTCAAAATAGGTTACAAAGGAATGATGTGGGTGTAGGGTAGGCTAAACAAAATAAAATCAAGGCTAAGTGTGGCGTTGGGATGGGTAAATAATGGTAGGAAGGGAAACTTGATGATTGGAGCAAATAAGAGGGAAAAAAAAATAAAAACTCGCAAGACTTTTCACTTTTTTTTAACTTGATTTTTTTTTGCTCACCTTTTTTTTTTTGCTCGATTTTTTTTTTCACTTTTTTTTTTGAATTTTTTTTTCAATCAATTTTTTTTTTTCGAATTTTTTTTTTGATTTTTTTTGTTACTCCAATACAATAGTAAGCTAAATACAAGGGAAAAAAAATTAAATTACAACTCAATTTTTTTTTTTTTTGATTTTTTTTTTCACGTTTCGAACCTACTTGCGGCCTTATTACGAACGTCGGCGCTCCTCGTTTTAGTAGCTCTGATACCAAATGATGTGATCCGGCCCAGGTTAATCGAGTCGTTTCACAAAGTTGCCCGATCGTCGACGAGAAGTTCGTTCGAAATTGTTTTAAGATGAAGATTGTTTTCAGTTTAAGCGGAAGACTTTTAAAAAGGTTCAAAAGATAGGCTAAATTCGGATATTTTGTAGGTTCGGTTTAATAAGAAAAGAAATAAAGTTTATATTTAATAAATAGGATGGAGATGAAAAAAATGAACTTAAGTATTAAGAACGATTCAATACTATGTAAAGTATTGCCCCGGGACTTATATTGCTTAAGGTGAAATTTGTGGAAGGATAGAAGCGAACCTTGACCCAATACCTATATAGAGGTAAGAACCAAAGGTATAAAAATATGGTTGAACGCCACACCGATTCGGTGATAAGTTCAATGGAGTTCGGATTGACACCACTAGCAAGCTAGATAAGTCGCTTCGAGGCTCGAACGAAAGAAGAGAGGAGGTAACCTCACAAGAACAATAGTTCATTCAAAAATTTGACAAAAAAGTCCTCTCACAAAATGAAATAGCAAACTATTTATAGACTAAGTACTAGCTAGCCGAATGGTCATCTTCATGGCTAAGCAAATTAAGCTAGAAAATTCTAGAATTGAAGCATTAAGTTGTTGTAGCTAAATTCAGCTGATTGAAGTCCAATAGGCAGCTTCTTGACTAAGCAAATGAACTTGGAATGCTTGGAAAGGTGCATGGCAGCAGCTAGGTTCGGCCAATGAGCTTAAATGAGCTCATTAAGATGCAACTCTTGGCTGAAAAAATACCAGCATTAAAGGAGAACGTGAATGGCCAAAATAAGTGTGAAAAGTCAGCCTTGAAGAGTCCTTTAGGTGTGAACATGGCCAACTGAATAGACATGGGTGTGAACTCCAAGTGTGAACGGCATTATGCTGTTTTGGGGAATGAATTCGGTCAGCTGAACATTCACTTGAAGATCCATGTATGTGTCATCAAGTTCATTGAAACTGATGTGAATGCACCTTGCTAAATGTCTCTTCCAAATTCGGCTCACTTGAGGGCTGATGAATGCATGGGATGCCAATAGCTTTGTCTAGATTCGGCCAAGGTGTGAATGGACACTTCAAAAGATATCTTTTGGCCGAATAGGTGCATAGGAAATTCAATGGTCAGCCACCGATGCATGTAGGTGGATATTCATGCACTCTTCCATTCATTGTATTGAATCATTCATGCATCATCTTTAAGGCAACCATTCGTTGTAGGTAGTCATGCATGTACCCGAACATACATTGAACCAGAAATGTTCATGAATCCTCATTAATTGTGTTCCCACATGTGGATGTACCTACAAAAGATATAAACAAATTAGATTCAAGGTACATTCAGCTTAAATTAAATAATATCAAGACATATTTAACAAATTAAAATAAAGACATAAATAAAATATAATTAATAATAAATTCGGCTAGCTCAATGATAGTCAAAATTCTTGATGAGCTGAATTGAGCTAGAAAATTCAGTTATGAGCTGTAGTAAAAATAATTAAAATAAAACTATCACTCAAATTATTCAAATAATAGAATTAACGAGCTGGAAAGAAGCTAAATTGAGCTCGATTGAGCTGACTTGAGCTCGAGTGAGCTGGAAACGAGCTAAACGGAGCTCAACGAAAAGAAATTGAACTATTTCAGCTTGCATGGATTTGCAAGCAATGCTTAGGGAGCTGGTCCAAAAGTGTGCCCGAGGCGTGGCCGTATCACTAGTGGTGTCAATCCGAACTCCATTGAACTTATCACCGAATCGGTGTGGCGTTCAACCATCTTCCTATACCTTTGGTTCCTACCTCCATATAGGTAACGGGTCAAGGTCCGCTTCTATCCTTCAACAAAATTCACCTTAAGCAATATAAGACTCGGGGCAATACTTTTTAGTATTGAATCATTCTTAAAGTTTGAGTTCTTTATCCATTTCCATTTATTTATCATCTTTGTAACTTAATTCTTTGTTAAACCGAACCTATCTTTCATCAAACCAAAACCCATCCTTTGAACCCATTTTGCCTACCTTCCGCTTATAAAACATTCAAACTCCATCTATCTACAAATTTGAACGAGCTTCTCGTCGACGATCGGGCATTTTAAGTGAACCCGACTCAATTAATCGGGCCGGATCACATCATTTGGTATCAGAGCTACTAAAATGAGGAGCGCCAACGTTCGTAATAAGGCCGCAAGTAGGTTCGAAACGTGAAAAAAAAATCAAAAAAAAAATTTGAGTTGTAATTTAATTTTTTTTCCCTTGTATTTAGCTTACTATTGTATTGGAGTAACAAAAAAAAATCAAAAAAAATTCGAAAAAAAAATTGATTGAAAAAAAATTCAAAAAAAAGTGAAAAAAATCGAGCAAAAAAAAAGGTGAGCAAAAAAAATCAAGTTAAAAAAAAAGTGAAAAGTCTTGCGAGTTTTTATTTTTTTTCTCTCTTATTTGCTCCGATCATCAAGTTTCCCTTCCTACCATTATTTACCCATCCCAACGCCACACTTAGCCTTGATTTTATTTTGTTTAGCCTACCCTACACCCACATCATTCCTTTGTAACCTATTTTAAAACCGACCCTCAAGCAGCAAATTAAGTCTATCGAGACGAATTACGAAATTGTGAGACGAGGTCGAGAGGTAAAAGGCACGTGTGTTTTACATCAAAGAAAAAGCCTAGAAGAGTGTAAACACGAGTGCGAGTGAAAATCATTATTTCTTTGTGAGAGATTGGTGAGGATTTTGAATTGGTGAGGTTTATTTACTATTTATTCTATCTTTCGATTTTCGAACATTTTCTTGAATCAAGTCTCAAGAAGAATTCTCTACCGATGAATTTCAATACTTGGTGAACGAGATGGGCCGAATATTGGAGGAAAAACTAAGCCCATTAAAAAGACGTTTGGACCGAGTGGAGGAAAAAGCCCAACGGAAGCAAACTCCAGTGAGTCGAGAAATAGAGTTAAGTTCATCACGACGACATTATTCGAGAAGAGACACATATCAAGACTCCTATTCAACAAGGCTTTCGAGACCGCGAGAAGAAAACTTCGAGTCAAAAATCACTCGAGATGAGCGAGAAAGGACGAGCTATTCCTCGTATGCTTCAAAGAAGTCCTTCCCAAAGGATTGTTCTCGAAGAAATGGACGAGAAGCTTATGAAAATATTTTCTCTTTCTTTGAGCCAAATGATTATCTCTTTGATTCTTTCGTGTCATCCGCACATTGTAATGAAAAAGAAAAAGAAATCAAAAAAGTGAGTGAAAAAGAAAATGAAGAAAAGAAAATTGAAAAAGAAATTGAGATTGAGAAAAAAATTGAAAAAGAAAAAGATGTTGAAGAAGAAACGAGAGAAAATGAAGATAGTGAGCGAGAACAAGAAAAGGAGAACGAAATTTTAACTAACCCCCGTGATGTTTGTTTTTGTTCTGTTCCTTCTTTTCAGGTCTCCGAAAGGCCAAGTGACGATAATTTTCAACTCCAATACCTCTCGAAGGAGAGAAGGTTCATTTTGGCTGAAAAAGGTAATGTTCTCAACGATCCTAGTTCGCCTATGCCAAAAGGTAAGCAAGGTATGAATGTTGAAAATTTTAAAGCACTTCTGCCTTACTCGATTGTTGATGGACACACTGTTGATGATTTGGTCTTTAGAAAGAATCTGAACTTTGACGTGGCTATTTGTCATTCTTTGATTGATGATGATCCATTTGTTTTGTCTAATGATAAGAAGATTCTTGCTTTTGAAAAATATCATTTTGATGGTATTGGTTGTTTATCTTTAACTTGCAATGGAATGCATGTTTTGGATGCGCAAGATGAAAGTCCATATAAAATGTTCATTCTCACTGATCATGTTGAAAAGGAATGGAAATGTATTGATGAATACGCCATTGGCAAGATTTTTGATGAAGAGCGAATAAATCAGCACCAACAAAATCTGGAATTGTGTGATCAAAAGTTGACATATCATCTGCTTGGTTGTGTTGATCATGTGGATTATCTAATTTTTGGTGTGAAATTTCCATGTTTTTGTAAAACTTTTCGAATGAAATTTAAAGGGTTTGCTTGTTTGAATTTGAGTATGTTAACACCCTCGTTGTTTAATTTGTGTAAATTGTTGGAGATAAAAGGACTCTTTTTGCCATTTGGATCGAGTAGTCAAAATCATGTCTTTAATCCTGGATTTTGCTATTATGAATCATCCATGAAAGAAAGCAAGCATCGTAAAATTTGTTTGAATGAATGTGTAAATAATCTTTGTTTGTATGATACTTTGTCTTTAAGTTTGAAAATGAGCCATGTGAATCTTGTTGGTTTGTTAAGTCAAAATCAAAATTTTGTTTTCGGAGGATGTTCTCAACTGTGGACTAAAAGATCCGAACATGTTTTGAATGATAATGATTTTGAGTTGCTTAGTGCTCTTTCTATGAAGTCGGTCATGAAATTGCCAAATCAAATTGAAATGGCAAGAGAAAATTTTGTCTTTGACCCCGGTGAACACCATTCTATATCATTGCCTAAGGTAATCGAACCATGGAAAGTTGACTTCCAAAACCATAGCTATCAAATGCCTTGTGATTTATGTTTGTTTCCATCGAAGAAAAAGGTAAGAACAATTTCTATTTTCGACCCCGGTATTGGATTATTTGCTCAAACTGTGAATCAAATCTCAAAAAGTTCCTTCGTGTTTAATCTTCATCGTGTCACTAATTCGTTTTATTCTTTTAAAGGTGGCAATGTGAAGTGGTATCCTCCTAAAGAGGGAGGGCATGCGAATGAGCTTCTTTTGATCCGAGTTAATTGTGGCTTTCAGAATCTTCAACGATTTTTCGCGAGTAAATGGCCCGATTTGGGGACAAATCGCTTTAAAGAGGGAGGGGATGATACGACCATGCCCCGGGCACACTTTTGGATCAGCTCCCTAAGCATTGTTTGCAAATCCATGCGAGCTGAATTAGTTCAATTTCATTTCGTTAAGCTCCGTTTAGCTCGTTTCCAGCTCACTCGAGCTCAAGTCAACTCACTCAAGCTCAATTCAGCTCAATCTTAACCCAATGAGCTTATTTTTAGCTTTCTTTAGCTTGCATTTATTTTGCTGAAATAAACCATTTAATTTGTCATTAGTTAAATTAGTTGTTTATCTTAAGTTAGTTAATTTGTTAAAATCTGGACAAATAATTAATTAAGTGTTTTAATTATATGTAAATTAAATACTTAATTAATTATGATGTTTTAAATATGTCTAAAATTGTTAATATGTATGGCCAAATTTAATGTGCAAATTATTGAGTTCATATGCTGCTAATTTAATGTGTTTGAAATGCATTTAACTTGCTGATTTAATTTGTTGCAGGTTCATGAACGGATTGGTGCAATGTATGGGAGTGTGCATGCACAATTGAGGTTCAATGGATGGCATTTAAAGGAGCACATGCATTTGGGACGTTCATGCAAGAGGGAGTTGCTGAAAGTTCATGTATTTGAAGATTCATGGATCATATTTATGGGGGAAAATACATGGGACGTTTCATGCATGATTCATGCATTTTCAAGATGACCATTCAAGTATTTTAGGCACATTAATGCCTCATTCAGCCAAGGGAGATGTAGGATCATTAAAGAGCTGCACATTCATGGAATTATGGAGATTCTTCAAGGCTAAGGATGCATGAATGCATCAAGTGAAGCATCATGATGGTTCGGCCAATTCATGTACCATCTTCAAGCATGAACTGGATTTTAATGCTATTTGTGTGAACATGTTAAATACCTGTGTGAACAGAATTTAAGTTAGTGTGAACAACATAGATGCCGAATATCAATAGGCATTTTAGGCTTATAAATAGCTTACTTGTTTATTGTAAAAGGTTACAGAATTTGATCAATTAAACTTAATAGAACTTTTGTTCTTGTGAGGTTACCTCCTCTCTTCTTTCGTTCGAGTCTCGAAGTGACTTATCTAGCTTGCTAGTGGTGTCAATCCGAACTCCATTGAACTTATCACCGAATCGGTGTGGCGTTCAACCATCTTCCTATACCTTTGGTTCTTACCTCCATATAGGTAACGGGTCAAGGTCCGCTTCTATCCTTCAACAAAATTCACCTTAAGCAATATAAGACTCGGGGCAATACTTTTTAGTATTGAATCATTCTTAAAGTTTGAGTTCTTTATCCATTTCCATTTATTTATCATCTTTGTAACTTAATTCTTTGTTAAACCGAACCTATCTTTCATCAAACCAAAACCCATCCTTTGAACCCATTTTGCCTACCTTCCGCTTATAAAACATTCAAACTCTATCTATCTACAAATTTGAACGAGCTTCTCGTCGACGATCGGGCATTTTAAGTGAACCCGACTCAATTAATCGGGCCGGATCACATCATTTGGTATCAGAGCTACTAAAATGAGGAGCGCCAACGTTCGTAATAAGGCCGCAAGTAGGTTCGAAACGTGAAAAAAAAATCAAAAAAAAAATTTGAGTTGTAATTTAATTTTTTTTCCCTTGTATTTAGCTTACTATTGTATTGGAGTAACAAAAAAAATCAAAAAAAATTCGAAAAAAATTGATTGAAAAAAAATTCAAAAAAAAAAGTGAAAAAAAATCGAGCAAAAAAAAGGTGAGCAAAAAAAATCAAGTTAAAAAAAAGTGAAAAGTCTTGCGAGTTTTTATTTTTTTTCTCTCTTATTTGCTCCGATCATCAAGTTTCCCTTCCTACCATTATTTACCCATCCCAACGCCACACTTAGCCTTGATTTTATTTTGTTTAGCCTACCCTACACCCACATCATTCCTTTGTAACCTATTTTAAAACCGACCCTCAAGCAGCAAATTAAGTCTATCGAGACGAATTACGAAATTGTGAGACGAGGTCGAGAGGTAAAAGGCACGTGTGTTTTACATCAAAGAAAAAGCCTAGAAGAGTGTAAACACGAGTGCGAGTGAAAATCATTATTTCTTTGTGAGAGATTGGTGAGGATTTTGAATTGGTGAGGTTTATTTACTATTTATTCTATCTTTCGATTTTCGAACATTTTCTTGAATCATGTCTCAAGAAGAATTCTCTACCGATGAATTTCAATACTTGGTGAACGAGATGGGCCGAATATTGGAGGAAAAACTAAGCCCATTAAAAAGACGTTTGGACCGAGTGGAGGAAAAAGCCCAACGGAAGCAAACTCCAGCGAGTCGAGAAATAGAGTTAAGTTCATCACGACGACATTATTCGAGAAGAGACACATATCAAGACTCCTATTCAACAAGGCTTTCGAGACCGCGAGAAGAAAACTTCGAGTCAAAAATCACTCGAGATGAGCGAGAAAGGACGAGCTATTCCTCGTATGCTTCAAAGAAGTCCTTCCCAAAGGATTGTTCTCGAAGAAATGGACGAGAAGCTTATGAAAATATTTTCTCTTTCTTTGAGCCAAATGATTATCTCTTTGATTCTTTCGTGTCATCCGCACATTGTAATGAAAAAGAAAAAGAAATCAAAAAAGTGAGTGAAAAAG
The DNA here is from genome assembly GCF_007990345.1 of Gossypium hirsutum. Lineage (NCBI taxonomy): Eukaryota > Viridiplantae > Streptophyta > Magnoliopsida > Malvales > Malvaceae > Gossypium > Gossypium hirsutum. The sequence goes on from NC_053444.1 coordinate 27,143,687, forward strand.
AAAATGAAGAAAAGAAAATTGAAAAAGAAATTGAGATTGAGAAAAAAATTGAAAAAGAAAAAGATGTTGAAGAAGAAACGAGAGAAAATGAAGATAGTGAGCGAGAACAAGAAAAGGAGAACGAAATTTTAACTAACCCCCGTGATGTTTGTTTTTGTTCTGTTCCTTCTTTTCAGGTCTCCGAAAGGCCAAGTGACGATAATTTTCAACTCCAATACCTCTCGAAGGAGAGAAGGTTCATTTTGGCTGAAAAAGGTAATGTTCTCAACGATCCTAGTTCGCCTATGCCAAAAGGTAAGCAAGGTATGAATGTTGAAAATTTTAAAGCACTTCTGCCTTACTCGATTGTTGATGGACACACTGTTGATGATTTGGTCTTTAGAAAGAATCTGAACTTTGACGTGGCTATTTGTCATTCTTTGATTGATGATGATCCATTTGTTTTGTCTAATGATAAGAAGATTCTTGCTTTTGAAAAATATCATTTTGATGGTATTGGTTGTTTATCTTTAACTTGCAATGGAATGCATGTTTTGGATGCGCAAGATGAAAGTCCATATAAAATGTTCATTCTCACTGATCATGTTGAAAAGGAATGGAAATGTATTGATGAATACGCCATTGGCAAGATTTTTGATGAAGAGCGAATAAATCAGCACCAACAAAATCTGGAATTGTGTGATCAAAAGTTGACATATCATCTGCTTGGTTGTGTTGATCATGTGGATTATCTAATTTTTGGTGTGAAATTTCCATGTTTTTGTAAATCTTTTCGAATGAAATTTAAAGGGTTTGCTTGTTTGAATTTGAGTATGTTAACACCCTCGTTGTTTAATTTGTGTAAATTGTTGGAGATAAAAGGACTCTTTTTGCCATTTGGATCGAGTAGTCAAAATCATGTCTTTAATCCTGGATTTTGCTATTATGAATCATCCATGAAAGAAAGCAAGCATCGTAAAATTTGTTTGAATGAATGTGTAAATAATCTTTGTTTGTATGATACTTTGTCTTTAAGTTTGAAAATGAGCCATGTGAATCTTGTTGGTTTGTTAAGTCAAAATCAAAATTTTGTTTTCGGAGGATGTTCTCAACTGTGGACTAAAAGATCCGAACATGTTTTGAATGATAATGATTTTGAGTTGCTTAGTGCTCTTTCTATGAAGTCGGTCATGAAATTGCCAAATCAAATTGAAATGGCAAGAGAAAATTTTGTCTTTGACCCCGGTGAACACCATTCTATATCATTGCCTAAGGTAATCGAACCATGGAAAGTTGACTTCCAAAACCATAGCTATCAAATGCCTTGTGATTTATGTTTGTTTCCATCGAAGAAAAAGGTAAGAACGATTTCTATTTTCGACCCCGGTATTGGATTATTTGTTCAAACTGTGAATCAAATCTCAAAAAGTTCCTTTGTGTTTAATCTTCATCGTGTCACTAATTCGTTTTATTCTTTTAAAGGTGGCAATGTGAAGTGGTATCCTCCTAAAGAGGGAGGGCATGCGAATGAGCTTCTTTTGATCCGAGTTAATTGTGGCTTTCAGAATCTTCAACGATTTTTCGCGAGTAAATGGCCCGATTTGGGGACAAATCGCTTTAAAGAGGGAGGGGATGATACGACCATGCCCCGGGCACACTTTTGGATCAGCTCCCTAAGCATTGTTTGCAAATCCATGCGAGCTGAATTAGTTCAATTTCATTTCGTTAAGCTCCGTTTAGCTCGTTTCCAGCTCACTCGAGCTCAAGTCAACTCACTCAAGCTCAATTCAGCTCAATCTTAACCCAATGAGCTTATTTTTAGCTTTCTTTAGCTTGCATTTATTTTGCTGAAATAAACAATTTAATTTGTCATTAGTTAAATTAGTTGTTTATCTTAAGTTAGTTAATTTGTTAAAATCTGGACAAATAATTAATTAAGTGTTTTAATTATATGTAAATTAAATACTTAATTAATTATGATGTTTTAAATATGTCTAAAATTGTTAATATGTATGGCCAAATTTAATGTGCAAATTATTGAGTTCATATGCTGCTAATTTAATGTGTTTGAAATGCATTTAACTTGCTGATTTAATTTGTTGCAGGTTCATGAACGGATTGGTGCAATGTATGGGAGTGTGCATGCACAATTGAGGTTCAATGGATGGCATTTAAAGGAGCACATGCATTTGGGACGTTCATGCAAGAGGGAGTTGCTGAAAGTTCATGTATTTGAAGATTCATGGATCATATTTATGGGGGAAAATACATGGGACGTTTCATGCATGATTCATGCATTTTCAAGATGACCATTCAAGTATTTTAGGCACATTAATGCCTCATTCAGCCAAGGGAGATGTAGGATCATTAAAGAGCTGCACATTCATGGAATTATGGAGATTCTTCAAGGCTAAGGATGCATGAATGCATCAAGTGAAGCATCATGATGGTTCGGCCAATTCATGTACCATCTTCAAGCATGAACTGGATTTTAATGCTATTTGTGTGAACATGTTAAATACCTGTGTGAACAGAATTTAAGTTAGTGTGAACAACATAGATGCCGAATATCAATAGGCATTTTAGGCTTATAAATAGCTTACTTGTTTATTGTAAAAGGTTACAGAATTTGATCAATTAAACTTAATAGAACTTTTGTTCTTGTGAGGTTACCTCCTCTCTTCTTTCGTTCGAGTCTCGAAGTGACTTATCTAGCTTGCTAGTGGTGTCAATCCGAACTCCATTGAACTTATCACCGAATCGGTGTGGCGTTCAACCATCTTCCTATACCTTTGGTTCTTACCTCCATATAGGTAACGGGTCAAGGTCCGCTTCTATCCTTCAACAAAATTCACCTTAAGCAATATAAGACTCGGGGCAATACTTTTTAGTATTGAATCATTCTTAAAGTTTGAGTTCTTTATCCATTTCCATTTATTTATCATCTTTGTAACTTAATTCTTTGTTAAACCGAACCTATCTTTCATCAAACCAAAACCCATCCTTTGAACCCATTTTGCCTACCTTCCGCTTATAAAACATTCAAACTCCATCTATCTACAAATTTGAACGAGCTTCTCGTCGACGATCGGGCATTTTAAGTGAACCCGACTCAATTAATCGGGCCGGATCACATCATTTGGTATCAGAGCTACTAAAATGAGGAGCGCCAACGTTCGTAATAAGGCCGCAAGTAGGTTCGAAACGTGAAAAAAAAATCAAAAAAAAAATTTGAGTTGTAATTTAATTTTTTCCCTTGTATTTAGCTTACTATTGTATTGGAGTAACAAAAAAAAATCAAAAAAAATTCGAAAAAAAAATTGATTGAAAAAAAATTCAAAAAAAAAAGTGAAAAAAAATCGAGCAAAAAAAAGGTGAGCAAAAAAAATCAAGTTAAAAAAAAGTGAAAAGTCTTGCGAGTTTTTATTTTTTTTCTCTCTTATTTGCTCCGATCATCAAGTTTCCCTTCCTACCATTATTTACCCATCCCAACGCCACACTTAGCCTTGATTTTATTTTGTTTAGCCTACCCTACACCCACATCATTCCTTTGTAACCTATTTTAAAACCGACCCTCAAGCAGCAAATTAAGTCTATCGAGACGAATTACGAAATTGTGAGACGAGGTCGAGAGGTAAAAGGCACGTGTGTTTTACATCAAAGAAAAAGCCTAGAAGAGTGTAAACACGAGTGCGAGTGAAAATCATTATTTCTTTGTGAGAGATTGGTGAGGATTTTGAATTGGTGAGGTTTATTTACTATTTATTCTATCTTTCGATTTTCGAACATTTTCTTGAATCATGTCTCAAGAAGAATTCTCTACCGATGAATTTCAATACTTGGTGAACGAGATGGGCCGAATATTGGAGGAAAAACTAAGCCCATTAAAAAGACGTTTGGACCGAGTGGAGGAAAAAGCCCAACGGAAGCAAACTCCAGCGAGTCGAGAAATAGAGTTAAGTTCATCACGACGACATTATTCGAGAAGAGACACATATCAAGACTCCTATTCAACAAGGCTTTCGAGACCGCGAGAAGAAAACTTCGAGTCAAAAATCACTCGAGATGAGCGAGAAAGGACGAGCTATTCCTCGTATGCTTCAAAGAAGTCCTTCCCAAAGGATTGTTCTCGAAGAAATGGACGAGAAGCTTATGAAAATATTTTCTCTTTCTTTGAGCCAAATGATTATCTCTTTGATTCTTTCGTGTCATCCGCACATTGTAATGAAAAAGAAAAAGAAATCAAAAAAGTGAGTGAAAAAGAAAATGAAGAAAAGAAAATTGAAAAAGAAATTGAGATTGAGAAAAAAAATTGAAAAAGAAAAAGATGTTGAAGAAGAAACGAGAGAAAATGAAGATAGTGAGCGAGAACAAGAAAAGGAGAACGAAATTTTAACTAACCCCCGTGATGTTTGTTTTTGTTCTGTTCCTTCTTTTCAGGTCTCCGAAAGGCCAAGTGACGATAATTTTCAACTCCAATACCTCTCGAAGGAGAGAAGGTTCATTTTGGCTGAAAAAGGTAATGTTCTCAACGATCCTAGTTCGCCTATTCTCCAAAACAGATTAAGGCATGAATATAAATTGAAAACAAATTTTGAAAATTTCGTTACCTTATTCTCCAAAACAGATTTGGACAAATTCGAGGATTTTACACAAGGTAAATCAAGAGAATAACAAATCACGCTTCTTTTCGTAATGACTTTATCAACCACAATCGAAGAGTAACAAGTAATCGGATCAAAATGAGGGGATCTTTTAAGAACTAAGTCACCAAAAGTTTTATCAATAATTTTCAAATCTGCACTGGACTCGGTTTCTAAAATTTCCTTACCTCGCTTACCTTCGGGATCATGTAGTGTGATTTCATCTTTGCCTAAGTTGATCGTATGAAAGCGTCTTTCATTTGAGAGGTATTGAAGTTGAAAGTTATCTTTCGATCTTTCGGGAACCTGAAAAGTAGCAACACAAGAAAAATTCATATCTTGGTTAGTGGAAACATTCCTCACTACCCTTTCCACGTCTTTTTCTTTTGTTTCTTTTTCTAATTCATTTTCTCTTCTTTCTTCAATTTCTTTTTCACCCTCAATCTCTTTTTGCTCTTTTTCATTCTCTTTTTCTTTTTCCTCACTTGTTTTAACAGAATTTTTCAGTTTGATTTGGTCCTCATGGACTTGTTCCGGAGTGAGCGGCACTAAGGTGAGTTTCTTTCCTTGATGCTTGAAAGAATACCTATTGGTACGACCATCGTGAGTGACTTTTCGATCCAGTTGCCATGGTTCTCCTAGCAACAAATGGCAGGCTTGAATAGGCATTACGTCGCACACAACTTCGTCTTGATACTTACCGATAGAAAAGGCGATGCGCACTTGTTGAGTGACCCTAAATTGGCCTTTGTTGCTAAGCCCTTGTAGTTGATAAGGTTGTGGATGCTTGGTAGTGGTTAAGCAAAGCTTTTCCACCATCATCGTACTGGCTATGTTCGAGCAACTTTCACCATCAATAATAACTCTACAAAGCTTACCTTGTACATGGCAGCGAGTATGAAAGAGATGTTCTCGTTGCTGCTCGCTCTTTGGTTTTGCCAAAGATGATTGTCCACGATCATGAAAATCATCATCCATTCTAGTGACACGTCGAGGGCCGCGCCTCTGGGGTTGGTTATCCCTATCTTCTTTGATCGGATCTCGATATTGAGGTTCTTGATTCAATCGCACCTCACTGATGGTAGTAGTCAAAGCTCGAAGAGCAGCAGCCTGTTCATCCAACTGTTGTTGGAATTTTTTAAATATGTCACTATTATTATCACCTGTAGACATTTTTTTTTAAAACCTGCAAAACACTCAACACTCAAAAATAAAAGTTATCAAACCTCACCGTTAATCACTCAAAAAGAAAAAAAAATCAAATTCTCAATGAGGTCGAATTCAATCTTGTGAGTTCTTTATCAGAGTTTATATCAACCAATTAGAGAGTGTGAACCAAACTACCAAAGAATCCTAATTTGCACTAGGATGCCAAAAACTGACGAGACACCAATTGATTCGTGTTGCACCGAGGAATAAGTTGTGCACACGTGTAAATCCTACTAACACAAGAAACAAGAAGGTGTTAGATAACATAACGGAAGAATAAAAGCAAACAAATGAAAACCTACAGCTAAGAATCAATAAAAATTGCTGAAAACAGAAAACCCGAAAAACTGCGGAGTAACTTGACAACTTCGTTCGAGGTGTTCCCGATCTCCAAAAATCACAAAATTAAATCTGGAGTGTCCTTATATATTGAATTTTTGATCTGGAAATTTTGGGCACCAAATTCAACCCGCTGAATCTTTTTTTTTAATTTTTATTGAATTTCGTCTTTTTTGATTTTTTGACTTTTTTGACTGATTTTTTTGTGGGAATAATTTTTTTATATTCAATCACAGTGCCAAAAACATGTATGTAAAATTTCAGATCAATAGGACAACGTTTACCCACTCAAATGAATTTTTTGTGAACAATTTTTCTCGGTAAAACTGCTGTTTATGCTTTAAAAAATAGAGATCAGTTTAGAAATCAACCAAGAACACCCAAAACGCCCAAAATCTGATACCAAATGATAGAGGAATGCACACGGACCAAGATCGAGTCGTCAAGTCACGAGAAACTCCTACGAAAGCTCTAAACGAACAGATCTGAAAATTAAAACAAAGAACAAGATTAAACTAATCAGATCTGAAATTAAATCCCCAAATTCAATTAAATGAGCAGCAAGGAACAAAGAACGAATGAATAAATGTATTCGGAGTTCAAGAAGATGAAGTCGAACTCTAATAGTGAAATCCCACAAGCCGAATCTGCCCAAGAACAAACCGACAATAAAAACCCCAAATTCCAGCAACTTGATTTCCCCAAAATCAGAATGTATTAATCGACAAGAACCCTAGGATTTAGGGATTTTGGTTCGAAACTTTACTGCCCAAAAGTAGACCGATTAAATGGAAGGATCTTGGAGTTAAACAAAGCCAAAACACAAGCAAGAACAGCAAAAAGATTAGATAATGAATCGGCACAAGTAGGAATAAAGAAACAAATCGAAACAGCAAGAAATAAAGAAAAGTCCTAAGAACCCTTGAATTCCGAAAGAATTCACAAATTCCTTCAAACGGCTCTAATCTCCCCTCCAAAGAATATCGATGGCAAGAAGAAGGTTGAAGATGGCTCCCACAATCAAAAGATTGTTAAAACAACTTCTAAAGAAAACTCAAGAGAGAATTCTTGGAGAAAACCCCAAAGAAAATTCTGCACTCAACAAATCTGAAATTTGATAGAAAAAATAATAATAAGATGTTTTTACAAAGGGTGGCTGGCCAATGCTTATATAGGCCTCCAACAAATCCTAATCTCACAAGTAACTAATAAAAAATTAAACCTAATTAATAAAATAACAAGGTAAATTCGGCCATGCACTTATATGGGCTGTTTTGGGCCGAATTTTACATGTAATGCTCCTAAAGATTAAAAAATTAAATTAAACAAGTAAGATGTTTACAAATTAGGCCCTTTGACATTTTAGCCTGATTTTCAACGAAGTATGAAGAAATTTCTTGATTGGGCTAGATTTTGGTTATTGGGCCTCGCCTTCAAGAATTTGGGCTCGTGAACCATCTCCTACCAAAATTGGGTCGTTGACGCTCGTAATGGAGATCCAATGCGTTTTGGCTGCAAGATTTGGTTTCTTGGACCAAGATTTCCAAGATTTGAAATCTTGATTTTCTTGCTTCTTGAGATCTCTTCGAACAGCAAAATTGGGCCAAGATTCGGTTTCTTGATTTTCTTGAAAACAAGAAAGTGAATCTTGATTTTCTTGTTCTCTCGTGTATGCATCTAAGGCCTTGCTAACAAGCTCTTGAATGGTCCCATTTAGTTTGGACCGCATTTTTCGGGCCTTTGATCTCGTTATTGGGCCTTGTGGCAATGTGAGCCCATCACGTTCTTGAACTTGGATTGGGCCTTTATGACTCATATCAGGATGAAACGGATGTAAAGGACCTCGACCCACTATCTATCAAAGATAGGAACCTTGGTATAATTTGGGTTGAACGCCACACGTAAACGTGATAAGTTCGATTGAACAAAAACGGTTGACGCCACTAATGATGTGACCACGCCCCAAGCCCCATCAAGTCCTCGTCTTGATTCCCTCGAGCTTCCAAAGGGACCAATGAACCGAGCTAGGTCCAAGCGATTTCATGAACTTGTTTCAACTTTATTGTTCAAGTTTTGGAAGGAGAATCAGCTCGTTGAAGATGGGGAAGCTCGATCCAATTCCTTGAAGAAACCATGCACCTTAGTGCAAGCTAATTTCAGCTCAATTCCAGCTCCCTTAGCTCAATTCGACTTTAATCAGCTCACTTGAGCTCAATTCCACCTATTTGAGCTCAATTTACCTTCTTTCCAGCTCGTTAATTTTATTATTTGAATAATTTGAGTGATAGTTTTATTTTAATTATTTTTACTACAGCTCATAACCGAATTTTCTAGCTCAATTCAGCTCATCAAGAATTTCAACTATCATTGAGCTAGCCGAATTTATTATTAATTATATTTTATTTATGTCTTTATTTTAATTTGTTAAATATGTCTTGATATTATTTAATTTAAGCTGAATGTACCTTGAATCTAATTTGTTTATATCTTTTGTAGGTACATCCACATGTGGGAACACAATTAATGAGGATTCATGAACATTTCTGGTTCAATGTATGTTCGGGTACATGCATGACTACCTACAACGAATGGTTGCCTTAAAGATGATGCATGAATGATTTAATACAATGAATGGAAGAATGCATGAATATTCACTTACATGCATCGGTTGCTGTCCATTGATCTCCTAAGTACCTATTCGACCAAAAGGCATCTATTGGAGTGTCCATTCACACCTTGGCCGAACCTAGACATGTCCATTGCTCTCCCATACATTCACCAAGCCTTCAAGTTCATTTCCTTAGCCATGAAGCTGCCCATTGAAGTACCATTCAGCCGAATTTGGACATAGCCTTTAAAGATACATTTCTAGATTAGTTTAATTCAATTAAAGCCGAATTTACTTAGTCTATTTGGCTATCTAATGTAATCTATAAATAGTTCTTTTCTCTTTGTAAAAAGGTTAGACAATTCTGATTATTAAACTTGATTGTGAGGTTTCCTCCTATCCTATTTCGTACGAGTCTCGTTCTGACTTATCTAGCTCGCTAGTGGCGTCAACCCGACTCCTTGAACTTATCACCATCCTGGTGTGGCGTTCATCCACCTTTTTATACCTTTGGTTCCTACCTCTCTATAGGTAACGGGTCAAGGTCCATCTTCAACTTCCATTAAACCCACCTTAAGTAATATAAGTCCCGGGGCAATACTTCATATAGTATTGAATCATTCTTCACTTGAGTTCTATTTTTCCATTCCATTTTAACTATTAAATTATAAACAATATTTCTTTATTTCACCGAGCCTATCAAACATCTATCCAAACCATCTTTTGAACCCATTTTCTCAACTTCCGCTATAAAAAATCATGTAACTCCATCTATCTACAAAATCGAACAAACTTCTCGTCGACGATCGGGCAATCAAGTGAATCGACTCAATCAATCGGGCCGGATCACATCATTTGGTATCAGAGCTACTAAAACGAGGAGTGCCGACATTCGTATCAAGCTTGGAGTAGTGATACGAGTCACAAAAGCCCAAATTCTTGAAGGCGAGCCCAATAAGCAAATTCCCAGCCCAATCAAGAAATCCATCCATACTTAGTTGAAAATCAGGCCAAATTGTCAAAGTGGCCCAAGTTGTAAAGTTTTATTTTTATTTATTTATTTATTTATTTTACTTAGTTTAAATTTTTATATTCAGTCCAAGAGTCCCAAATAAAATACCCTTGGCCGAATTTCCATATTAAAATAATTAGGAGTTTTTTTTAGTTTTAGTTTTAGTGTTCTAATTAAATTAGGAAAACATTTGAAAGGCCTATTTATATGGCATGAATATAAATTGAAAACAAATTTGGAAAATTGAAAACACATACAACTTAGGCCTTTCAAATGTTTTCCTAATTTAATTAGAACACTAAAACTAAAACTAAAAAAAACTCCTAATTATTTTAATATGGAAATTCGGCCAAGGGTATTTTATTTGGGACTCTTGGACTGAATATAAAAATTTAAACTAAGTAAAATAAATAAATAAATAAATAAAAATAAAACTTTACAACTTGGGCCACTTTGACAATTTGGCCTGATTTTCAACTAAGTATGGATGGATTTCTTGATTGGGCTGGGAATTTGCTTATTGGGCCTCGCCTTCAAGAATTTGGGCTTTTGTGACTCGTATCAAGTAGGTTCGTAACGTAAAAAAAGTCAAAAAGAAAAATAAAAAAAAAATTTTGTTGGAATTTAATTTAATTTTTTTTCTTCCTTGTATTTAGTTTACTATTGTATTGGATTTAAAAAAAAGAAGAAGAAATTCGAAAAAAAATTTAAAAAAAAAAGAAAAAAAAGAAGTGACAAAAAAAATCGAGTTAAAAGAAAAAAAAGAAAAAAAAGTGAAAAGTCTTGCGAGTTTTTATCATTATCACTTATTACTCCGATCATCAAGTTTCCCTTCCTACCATTATTTACCCATCCCAACGCCACATTTTAAACCAATTTTTTTTCTTTGTTCAGCCTACCTTACACCTGACATTATCCCTTGTAACCCATTTTGAAACCGACCCTCAAGCAGCAAATTAAGTCTATCGAGACAAATCACGAAATTGAGAGAAGAGGTCGAGTGGTAAAAGGCAAGAGTGAAATACATCAAAAGAAAAAGCCAAAAATTGAGTCTAAACACGAGTGCGAGTGAAAATCATTATTTCTTTGTGAGAGATTGGTGAGGATTTTGAATTGGTGAGGTTCATTTACTATTTATTCTATCTTTCGATTTTCGAACATTTTCTTGAATCATGTCTCAAGAAGAATTCTCTACCGATGAATTTCAATACTTGGTGAATGAGATGGGCCGAATATTGGATGAAACACTAAGCCCATTAAAAAGACGTTTGGACCGAGTGGAGGAAAAAGCCCGACGGAAGCAAACTCCACCGAGTCGAGAAATAGAGTCAAGTTCATCACGACGATATTATTCGAGAAGAGACACATATCAAGACTCCTATTCAACAAGGCTTTCGAGACCGCGAGAAGAAAACTTCGAGTCAAAAATCACTCGAGATGAGCGAGAAAGGACGAGCTATTCCTCGTATGCTTCAAAGAAGTCCTTCCCAAAGGATTGTTCCCGAAGAAATGGACGAGAAGTTTATGAAAATATTTTCTCTTTCTTTGAGCCAAATGATTATCTCTTTGATTCTTTCGTGTCATCCGCACATTGTAATGAAAAAGAAAAAGAAATCAAAATAGTGAGAGAAAAAGAAAATGAAGAAAAGAAAATTGAAAAAGAAATTGAGATTGAGAAAAAAATTGAAAAAGAAAAAGATGTTGAAGAAGAAATGAGAGAAAATGAAGATAGTGAGCGAGAACAAGAAAAAGGGAACGAAATTTTAACTAACCTCCGTGATGTTTGTTTTTGTTCTGTTCCTTCTTTTCAGGTTCCGACAAATCTCAGTGACGAATATCAACTTCAATATCTTCCTAACGAGTAATGTTTTTGCATGACCGAAAAAGGTAAGGATGAAGTTAAAATCGAACCACACGAGCTTGAAGGTAAGCGAGGTAAGGAATTTTTAAAAACCGAGTCATGGCCACCAAGTTTGAAAGTTGTTGAAAATGACTTTGTTTTAAAAAAATTCTTTTATTTTCATTCAATTAATTGCTATTCTTTGAATGTGGTTGATGTTATTCGGTACGAACGACAAACTAAAGATTTGGTTTTGCATGATGTCGGGTTTTCACGAAAAGCGATTCAATTTTTCAAATATGATAATTTTGTGCATCCATTATTGTCATGTGACAAATCCATGAATTTGTGCAAGTTTGATTTGATGAATATAAAGAGATTTGAATGTTTGTATCTATGGACACGAAAACCCTTTTGGTTTGACATGTTTGATTACTAAAACACTTTGGCGTAAGTAATCAAACTCGTGTGTTCAAACCTGGAATTTATCGTTTTAGGTTGATATGTGCGGAACTCAAGCATCCTAAATTTTATGCGACAAATTTATGTCTGTTTGATGTTTGGCCTCTGAAATTTAAAGACTCTGTTTATAATTTAAAATTGTTCTTTGATAATTTTATGTGGCTGTACATGAAATTCATTTTTCATTTCGAAAAGGTAAGATCAACTCATGTTTTTGAACCTGGTATCGTTACATATGTTCAATATGTGAATAGTGTTTTTGATACGATCTCGGTTTAGTAGTTGAGTCCGAGTCGTTTAGTTCCCGATCGTAAACGAAGAAGTAGAATAGACGAGAAGGAGATAGAATATATTTGTGTTCAAAGAAGTAAGATAAGTTCGTGCAAAGTTGGATGTGGATTTGGTTTAAGTCGAAAAGGTATGAATAGAATGGACGAGTTCGGTTTAGGATAATTAAGAAATGGTATTTGGTTTTGGTACGTTTTGGTATTTGGGAATTGGTTCGAAATAGTATGGAATTGGTACGAAATGGTATGGTATTTGGTACGAATTGGTAATGGTTCAAAGAGGTCAAGAATGAACCAACACTAAAGAAAAGTGTCGACCCAAAACTTATAGGACCTAAATGAATTGGAAATGGTTGAAAAGGACCTTGACCCGATACTTAGGAAAGTATGAACCAAAGGTATCAAAGGTGAACGCCACACTCGGGTTTAAGGAGTGATAAGTTCAGAAAAGACTCGGAAAGACGCCACTAAAAAGCTTAGATAAGTCTTACGGGTCTCGAACGAAATTTGAGAGAAAATGCCTCACAAATTTGGCAGCAATTCGCTAATTAAAATGTCAAAAGTCCCTTTACAAATTGAATTTAACAACTATTTATAGACAAAGACTAGGCTAGCCGAATAGTCATATGAATGCTTAAGAATTAAGCAAATGAATTCCTTTAATGTGCTTAACTAAATTCGGCTGAATGGAGCTCCAATGGTCATCTTCTAGAAAGAGCAATGAACTTAGAAGCTTGGAAAGATGCATGGCAGCAGCTAGGTTCGGTTAATGGACTTAAACAAACTCAATTAATTGGCAACTTTTGTTGAAAAGTGATCAGCAATTAAAGGAGGTAATGAGCAGCCACCAAGGTGTGAAAACTCAACTTTGAAGAGTCATGGCATGTGAACATATAGAACCGAACAGCCAAGATGAATCCAGCAATGTGAAAAGAATTAAAAGTCGGCTGAATGGTCAACTTGGGAGTAGGAAACAATAGCTTCTTTGGCCGAATGGTCACCTAGGATACTTCAAACAGCAGCCAAATTTAATTCCCCAAACATGCATGTGCCGTCCCCTTACATGTATCTTCTTTTAATTCATTCATGCACCAAGGACGTCCAAATGGGATGTACCTACAGCAAAATTTATTCAATAAATCAAATACATTTTTAAACACATTAATTTGGCAGCAAATGACACAAAAATTATGCACATTAAATTCGGCCACCTTAGGACATAATTAAAACATGTAATAAAATTGACACATTAAAACATGCATAAAAAACATATTAATGAGCTGTAGAAATTAAGACAAATTAATAACATATAATTATAACTCAATTATCATGCATAATTAAATTTGTCCAGATTTTAAACCAAATAAATAATGAATATTAATTGAGCTGTAATAAACTAATTAAATGACTCAAATAATTATTTCAGCTACTATAATAAGGTCTTAATGAAATTGAGCTAGTTCGAGCTCATTGAGCTTGAAAAGGAGCTGGAAACGAGCTAAATGAAGCTCCACAAAATAAGATTGAGCTACGTCCAGCTTGCAAACACGACGAGCCTCGCTTGTAGGCTGAAACAATAGCCGTTCCCGGGGGCGGGTCGTATTAGTTTTAGCCTGTTCCTTTGAGTTCAACGTCTATGGAGACATTACCCTCTTTCAGCATTATGAACCCAACACTTCGAAAAGTGCAAGTTGCCTTTGTGTTTACCCTTCGTTTCAGGTTTTTCAAGGATTGTGTAATGAGCTTCGACTTCAATACCTTCTCAAGGAGAAAAGGTTCACTTTGATTGAAAAAGGTAAAATTGATTCTCAATTTTCCACTCCTAAAGGTGAATCAGGTATGAATTCTGATGTTATGCGACCATCTTTTCTTAAGTCGAATGTAACTAAAATTTTTGAAGACACCTTGATTGCTGAAAATCGCTTGAATCCTGTTGTGGTTAATTATTTGATTTTGCTTGATGATGATAAATCCATTTTGAGTAATGATAAGACGATTTTTCTCTTTGGAAAATGTGATGAATTCATTGTTGAGAACAAAACCAAACGACAATTGCGAGTGCCAAACATGCGAAATCATGAATCATATGAAACTTTTCATTTGTGTGTTTGTGATGAAGATTTAAATTTCATGTCTCCTTACTTGCATTCCATTTACTTGAACAATGACTTGTGGAAGCAAATTGAAAAGTTCGAATGCTTGAAAACATATTTGTTTTCGTCTCGACCATTTGATGAGTTATGGATATGGAAGGAGTTTTGTTCATGTGATTTTAAGAATGATGTTTTAAAACTGCCTTTTTACATGACTCATACTTGGCTTGATACGACTATGCATGATCCACATATTTGTTTTGATCGTTTCTTGATGATTAATGGTTGTCTATTTTCATTGATTCATTTGCCATCTTTAATGTCGAATATTGTAAGTTCTTTTGCAATGGCTTATGAATGACTAATTGTTCCATTCATTCAAGGAGAGTTGCATAAGACGGATTATTTTCTGGAGAATAAACAGCTCGACTTGAGGACAAGTCGTTTTGAAGAAGGGGGGATGATGTGACCACGCCCCAAGCCCCATCAAGTCCTCGTCTTGATTCCCTCGAGCTTTCAAAGGGACCAATGAACCGAGCTAGGTCCAAGCGATTTCATGAACTTGTTTCAGCTTTATTGTTCAAGTTTTGGAAGGAGAATCAGCTCGTTGAAGATGGGGAAGCTCGAACCAATTCCTTGAAGAAACCATGCACCTTAGTGCAAGCTAATTTCAACTCAATTCCAGCTCCCTTAGCTCAATTTGACTTTAATCAGCTCACTTGAGCTCAATTCCACCTATTTGAGCTCAATTTACCTTCTTTCTAGCTCGCTAATTTTATTATTTGAATAATTTGAGTGATAGTTTTATTTTAATTATTTTTACTACAGCTCATAACCGAATTTTCTAGCTCAATTCAGCTCATCAAGAATTTCAACTATCATTGAGCTAGCGAATTTATTATTAATTATATTTTATTTGTCTTTATTTTAATTTGTTAAATATGTCTTGATATTATTTAATTTAAGCTGAATGTACCTTGAATCTAATTTGTTTATATCTTTTGTAGGTACATCCACATGTGGGAACACAATTAATGAGGATTCATGAACATTTCTGGTTCAATGTATGTTCGGGTACATGCATGACTACCTACAACGAATGGTTGCCTTAAAGATGATGCATGAATGATTTAATACAATGAATGGAAGAATGCATGAATATTCACTTACATGCATCGGTTGCTGTCCATTGATCTCTTAAGTACCTATTCGACCAAAAGGCATCTATTGGAGTGTCCATTCACACCTTGGCCGAACCTAGACATGTCCATTGCTCTCCCATACATTCACCAAGCCTTCAAGTTCATTTCCTTAGCCATGAAGCTGCCCATTGAAGTACCATTCAGCCGAATTTGGACATAGCCTTTAAAGATACATTTCTAGATTAGTTTAATTCAATTAAAGCCGAATTTACTTAGTCTATTTGGCTATCTAATGTAATCTATAAATAGTTCTTTTCTCTTTGTAAAAAGGTTAGACATTTCTGATTATTAAACTTATTGTGAGGTTACCTCCAATCCGATTTCGTTTGAGTCTCGTCTGACTTATCTAGCTCGTTAGTGGCGTCAACCCGACTTTTTGAACTTATCACCATCCTGGTGTGGCGTTCATCCACCTTTTTATACCTTTGGTTCCTACCTCTCTATAGGTAACGGGTCAAGGTCCATCTTCGACAATCCATTTAATCCACCTTGAGCAATATAAGTCCCGGGGCAATACTTTACATAGTATTGAATCGTTCTTCGCTTGAGTTCAATTTCCATTCCATTTTATCTATCTACTTAAACTTTATTTTCTTTGTTAAATCGAACCATCCATTCTCCAAACCAAGCCATTTTTGAACCCTTTTAATTACTTCCGCTTAAAATAACTCCATAAAGTTATCTCCATTCGACATCAACCAATACTTCTCGTCAACGATCGGGCAACTTAAGTGAACTCGACTCCATCAACCGAGCCGGATCACATCATCGACGATCGGGCAATCAAGTGAATCGACTCAATCAATCGGGCTGGATCACATCAACTAACTACTTAGATAAGTCAACGAAGTTTTTGGACGAAATTCAAGAGAAGAGTTCTCTCAACAAATTGACAGCATTTCATTAAGGTTCAAAAGTCCTTTACAAAATGAATTTAACAACTATTTATAGACAAATACTGAGCTACCGAATAGTCACATGAATTCTTAAGTATTAAGCAAATGAGTTCCTTTAATGTCAATGGATAGGTTCGGCTGAATGGGGAGCTCCAATAGTCATCTTCTAGATGGATAATTGAACTTGGAACTTGAGTAAATACATGGTAGCAGCTGCATTCGGTTGATGTGCTTAAAGGAGTTCATTTAATTGGCAACCATTGCTGAAAAATTACCAGCAATTAAGGAGATGTTGAGTAGTCACTTCAAGTGTGAAAACCAAGTTTTGAAGAGTCCTTGAATATGAACACCTTGAACTGAACAGCCAAGATGTATCCAGCAATGTGAAAGCAATAAATTCGGCTGAATGGTCACTTAGGAAACTTCAAACAGCAGCCAATTTCATTTTCCACTGCATGCATGTGCCGTCCCCTTCATGTACCTCCTTTTAATACCTTTCATGCACCAAGGACGTTCATGGGTAATTGATACGACCCGCCCTTGGGAACGGCCATTGCATCAGCCTACAAGCGAGGCTCGTCGTGTTTGCAAGCTGGACGTAGCTCAATCTTATTTTGTGGAGCTTCATTTAGCTCGTTTCCAGCTCCTTTCAAGCTCAATGAGCTCGAACTAGCTCAATTTCATTAAGACCTTATTATAGTAGCTGAAATAATTATTTGAGTCATTTAATTAGTTTATTACAGCTCAATTAATATTCATTATTTATTTGGTTTAAAATCTGGTTGGATTTAATTATGCATGATTAATTGTGTTTTTCTTACATGTTATTAAGTCAAATTAAATTCCTTCAGCTTATAAATAAGTCTTAATACATGTTTTAATGTGTCTTGTCCAAACTGAATTAATTAGACTTAGTTTAATTAATTGAGTTTTGTTTTAATTATTTGGATTAATGTTGTCTAAATTTCGTTTTTAATATGATTCAGCTGAATAATGATCAACTAAATTCATTTGTTCATGTTGTGTAGGTTGGCCGAATGTGGGTGGAAGCATTTAAGCTAGGTGCATGCATCATAGGTTCAATGAATGTGGCGTTACATGCATGAGGAATGTTCAGCTGATTTTAAATGATTCAAGAACCAGCATAATGCCGTTCACACATGAAGTTCACACTCTGATGCGACCCCGGCCTCGGTGATGAGAGTCGAGTCGTTGATGTGCCCGATCGTTAAAATTAAGGAGTATGAGTTGAGGTTTTCAAGTCGGGTTGAAAAGAACAAATTGGCTGGAAACAAGAAAATATTTAAGTGATTAAAGGATGGATAGGGTAGGTTCGATTTCAAGGCTGAAGAAAGAACCGATATTATATGCAATATCGACCCAAATCTTACATTAGCTTGAAATGATGAAAAATTGTTAATCGTGACCCAATATCTATGAGAGATAAGAACCAACGATATAGGATTGAACGCCACACTTTAGTAAAGTGATAAGTTCAAAATTGACAGGATTGACGCCACAAGAATGTCTTGATAAGTCAATGGAGTCAAGAGAGAACAAAGGGAGTTGAAATACTCACCAATTGAACAAAAGTTCATAATTGATCAAAGTCTCAAAATTAGTAACCTTCAAATGATTACAAAAACAACAATTTATAGGCTGAATATGTTCCAGCCGAATGAACTCAAAGCAATCAGCTTAATTACACTTAATTGAACTCAAATGGCTGTTGAAATAACCAAAAAGTCATTTGGAAACTTCTATGCATAGGTGACATCAATGGGCAGGTTGTTTAGTCTTCCAATTCAGCTAATAATTGCACTAATGAGCTGAAATGATTTTGTTCAATGTTTGATTAGCTGAAAACATTATGAGCAGCCTTTAATTCCTCCTTGGGTAGCTAAATAAGCATCAGCCAAATTAATGGTAGTTTAAGCACACGAACAGCCCAAGTGTGTGAACACTTCATGTCCAACAGCCTCCAAGTGTGGATGAACGAAAATGAATAGCTCTTATGGTGTGAAAACGTTTTTGTGAGATGAATGGCCTTGTGTGAACAACTCTTTGTCCATTGCTCTTCACGAACAGCCACTTGGAGAAGCTAAAAACTATTGCTGGATTTTTAATTCAGCTCATGGTCCATTGAGCTTCACGAATAGTCACATGAAGAAAAGGAATCATCAACTCTCTTCATAGCCAATTCATGCATGTACCTGAAAGCAATTTAATTCATAAATTTAATTCATATTAGGACACATTTAAATTGACAGCAACAAGACACATTAAATTTGCTCATTAATTCAGCTGGACTAAGACACATTAAAATGATGTAATAAGCTGAATAAATTCATGTCATGTGCTAACTAAGACATATTAAAAACATGTAATTAATTTGCCTAATCTAAGACACATTAAAACAAATAATAACTTAGACACAAATTTAATTCAACAGCAGCTAAGACAAATTAATTAGAATATGAAATTAATTTGTCTCAACTTTAGACACAATTTAAACACTTCTAATTAAAAAGTCCAGAATTAAAATGCAATTTAATTATTTAAGCTGAATAAACTAATTGCATTTATTTTATTCCAGCAACTAAAATTATAAAACGCAAAGTAAGCTCAAACAAGCAAATGAGCTCAATGAGCTGGAAATGAGCTGAATTGAGCTCAACGAGCTGAGATTAGGCTTCATTTTGCACTTCGGCCCCTCAAGCTTAGGCCACTCTCGATGACATCGAGTTGGGTTGAAACATGATGCGACCAGGTTCGCATCACACTCTTGGCTTTTCGGTTTGGAATGTTCACACACAAAGACTCTTTGAAACCGAGTGTTCACACTTCATTTGGCCATTCAAATCCCTCTTAATGGCTGGTCACTTTTCAGCAAAAGATACAACTTAAATGAGTTCATTTATGTACATTGGCCGAATTTAACTTCTTCATGCACCATTCAAAGTGACCAAGGTTCAATGGGAGTTCTAGAAGCTTGTCAAGTTCAGCCGAATCTAGCTAGCACATTCAAGTGGTTCATTTGCTTACTCCTTAAGGATTGAAAGAGACCATTCAGCTAGCTTAGGAGATTATTATAAATAGCTGAGTTTTTTACTTTGTAAAGAACTTTTGACATTTTAATTAGCGAATTGCTGCCAAATTTGTGAGGCATTTTCTCTCAAATTTCGTTCGAGACCCGTAAGACTTATCTAAGCTTTTAGTGGCTTCTTTCCGAGTCTTTTCCTAACTTATCACTCCTTAAACCCGAGTGTGGCGTTCACCTTTGATACCTTTGGTTCATGCTTTCCTAAGTATCGGGTCAAGGTCCTTTTCAACCATTTCCAATTCATTTAGGTCCTATAAGTTTCGGGTCGACACTTTTCTTTAGTGTTGGTTCATTCTTGACCTCTTTGAACCATTACCAATTCGTACCAAATACCATACCATTCATACCAATTCCATACCATTTCGTACCAATTCCCAAATACCAAAACGTACCAAAACCAAATACCATTTCTTAATTATCCTAAACCGAACTCTTCCATTCTATTCATACCATTTCGACTTAAAACTAAATCCACATCCAACTTTGCACGAACTTATCTTACTTCTTTGTACACAAATATATTCTAACTCCTTCTCGTCTATTCTACTTCTTCGTTTACGATCGGGAACCAAACGACTCGGACTCAACTACTAAACCGAGATCGTATCAGTAATGTACCTGCAACAACATTTATCAAATCAATCAAATACATGTTTAGACACATTAAATTAACACTAAAATTCTGCACATTAAATTCGGCAGCCTTAGGACATAATTAAAACAAGTAATAAAGTTGACACATTAAAAACATGCATAAAAACATATTTATAGGCTGTAGGAATTAATATGACTTAATAACATGTAAGAAAAACATATTTAACATGCTTATTTAAATTCGTCCAGATTTAAGACCAATTAAACAACAAAAATTAATTGAGCTGTAATAAACTAATTAAATGACGCAAATAATTAGTTCAGCTACTATAATAAAGGTCTTAAAGATATTGAGCTGAAATTGAGCTGGTTCAAGCTCATTGAACTTGAAGGAGCTGGAAATGAGCTAAATGAAGCTCCACAAAAAAATAAAATTGAGCTACGTCCAGCTTGTAAAAACGACGAGCCTCACTTGTAGGCTAAAACAATAGCCGTTCCCGGGGGCGGGTCGTATCAAACACCAACAAAGCAAATAAGGGGCGCAAACGGGTTGTCCTAGAACCCAGAGATTGGGTTTGGGTCCATTTGAGGAAAGAACAATTTCCTACAAAAAGAAAGACCAAGTTGGACCCAAGGGGCGATGGGCCTTTCCAAGTACTCGAGCGGATCAACGACAATGCCTATAAAATTAATCTACCTGGTGAGTACAATGTAAGTTCTACTTTTAATGTGGCTGACTTGTCCCCATTTGATTTTTTAGATTCAAGGACGAATCTTTTTGAGGAAGGGGGAATGATACGAGTCACAAAGGCCCAACCCAAGCCCAAGAACGTGATGGGCTCAAATTACCACAAGGCCCAATAAAGAGATAAAAGGCCCGACAAATGCGTTCCAAAATAAATGGGACCATTTAGGAGTTTGTTAGCAAGGCCTTAGATGATAGAGGGTTGCGCGCGGACCAAGATCGAATTGTCAAGTCACGGAAAACTCCTATATTTGGATCTGAAACGAAACAACAAAACTTAATTAGAATAAATTAGATCTGGAAACTAAAAATCCTCAAATCAATAAAGAACAACCAAGAATCAAAACACTTATAGATAACCAATCTTGGAAACCAAGAACGTGGAATTAAGCCCCAAGATTAACTTCCAATCAGCCGAATCTATCAAAGAACACAAAACAACAAATAAATTAAAATAGATTACGAAATCAATTAAAACTAATTCTCAGGATTGGACAGCAAGAAAAGAGGGGTTTTTGTGAAATAAAAAACGTTTCTTTATGTCCAAGGAAGTTTCGAATCAGATCTTGGAGTTTTAGAAAGGCTGAAACGCAACAAGAACAGCAAACAAATTAGCTAATAAAAATCGACACAAGCAGAAATTTAAAAGAGATTGAACATCAAGAAAATAAAGATAAAGTGCTAAGAAGCCTTGAAATCGATAAAGAGTTCACAACTTCCTTCAAACGGCTCTAATCTCCCCTCCAATGAAGAACAATGGCAAGAAGAAGGCTGAAGATGGCTCCCACAATCAAAAAGATTGTTAAAACTACTTCTAAAGAAAACTCAAGAGAAAATTCTTGAAGAACTCAAAGAAAATTTTCACTCAAAACAAATTTGAAATTTTCAATGTAATTGTAATGTGTAATTCAATGTGTTTAAGGGTGGCTGGCCAAGCCATATATATAGTTCTCCTAACTACTTTCCTAGCCCTACTAGGAAAACTTAAAAAAAAACCCTAATTTTGACTTTTAAAGGGGAATTTCGTCCAAGACCTTTAAATGGGCCTCTTGGACTGAATTTTTACATAGAAATTTATTCATAAAGTCTAAAAATTAAAATTGAGTATTTAAAGAATTAAATTGGGCCACTTTGACAATTTGGCCTGAATTTCAGCTAAGTCTAATTTAAACTTCTCGATTGGGCTTGGAACATCTTATTGGGCCTTGTCTTCAAGAACTTGGGCTTGTAATTCGTTCTCTCCCGAAATTCACTTGTTAATGCTCGTAACTAATATCCAATGCGCCTTAGTTGCAAGATTCGGTTTCTTGGATCAAGATTTCCAAGATTTGAAATCTTAATTTTCTTGATTCTTGAAATTGCTCAAAACAGCAAAATTGGACCAAGATTCGGTTTCTTGATTTTCTTGAAAACAAGCAAGTGAATCTTGTTTTTCTTTTTCCTTCGTATATGCATCTAAGGCCTTTGTGACTCGTATCTTTCCCCCCTTCCTCAAAAAGATTCATCCTCGAATTTGAAAAATCAAATGGAGATAAGTCAACCACATTGAAAGTAGAACTTGTAGTCCAAACATAAGCATAACAAAACAAGTATAACGCATTCGAATGGACAGATTTAGATTTCCATGCAAACAAGCTAATTTACTCGCCAATGCCTCGTCAAATATTCGAAACAAAGATGGACATGTTTTAAGGCATTCAATCATCTCAAATTGTTTCCACAAACCATGAATAAATCGCGAGTAATAAATCAAATGGTAAACGTAATCATCACAAGTAGGTATTTGAAAAGGTTCACACGGTTCATAGAGTTGCACAATCATACCATGCAGTAATCGACGGTCTATAGATCCACTCACACATGCATTATCAAAAACAAGAATCTTTTTATCAACCATCAAAACAGATAGATCATCACTAAATAACATAGGACAGTCAAGCTCGTTTCGATCTAAATGTTTTACAAAAATTAAATCATCAACACGATCTTTTTCACTATCCGAGGAGTACAAAAGTTTTTCAAAAGTTTCAAGCATCTTACCTTTATAAGCAGAAGAAGAAGTGATATAGGGCTGCGCGCGAACCAAGATCGAGTTGCCAAGTCATGGAAACTCCTACGAAAGCTCTAAGAACAGATCTGAAATCAAAACAAATAATGAGATTAAATCTGGAAATTTCAAGATCTGGAATAAGAACCCAAAAATCAGCAAGATCTAATCAAGAATCGAAACACTTATGAAATGGGGTTTTTTGGAAGCCAAGAACTCGATTTAGCAATCAAGAAAAGAACCAATCTGCCGAATCTGAGAAAACAAACACAACAGCAAATTAATCTTAAAAAAAAATTAGCAAATCAATGGGATAAAATTAGGGTTTTGGTCGGCAAGAAGAAAAGAAATAGAATCAAGAACCAAACAAAATTGAGAAGAAAGAAAATATACGAATCTGCCAAGGAATTGATTCGGCCAAGAATGCCTAATTTCCAGCAATCAATTGTTCCCCAAATTGAAAGAGATCCAATCGGTCAAACCCTAGGAATTGGGGATTTTTGGATTCGAATGTGTGCTGCCAATAGGAGAACAGCTGATACGAGTCACAAAGGCCCAACCCAAGCTCAAGAAGGTGATGGGCTCAAATCAAGAAAATCAAGATTCACTTTCTTGTTTTCAAGAAAATTAAGAAACCGAATCTTGGCCCAATTATGCTGTTCGAAGAGATTTCAAGAATCAAGAAAATCAAGATTTCAAATCTTGGAAATCTTGGTCCAAGAAACCAAATCTTGCAGCCAACACCCATTGGATCTCCGTTACGAGCATCAACGACCCAATTTCGGAAGGAGATGGATCACGAGCCCAAATTCTTGAAGGCGAGGCCCAATAACCAAATTCCAGCCCAATCAAGAACTTCCTTCATACTTAGTTGAAAATCAGGCCAAAATGTCAAAGGGCCCAATTTATAAACATTTTAATTGTTTAATTTAATTTTTTTAAGCTTTAGGAACATACATGTAAAATTCGGCCCAAAAACAGCCCATATATATGCTTGGCCGAATTTTCCTTTATTTATTCTATTAATTAGGTTTAATTTTATTAGTTACTTGTTAGATTAGGATTACTTGAGGCCTATTTAAAGGCATGGCCGGCCACTCCTTGTACAATAACACTTAGATTCATTCTTAAATTTCAGATTTGAGAGAGCAGAATTTTCTTTGAGTTTTCTCCAAGATTTCTCTCTTGAGTTTTCTTTAGAAGTTGTTTTAACAAACTTTTGATTGTGGGAGCCATCTTCAACCTTCGTCTTGCCATCGATATTCTTTGGAGGGGAGATTAGAGCCGTTTGAAGGAATTTGTGAATTCTTTCGGGAATTCAAGGGTTCTTAGGACTTTTCTTTATTTCTTGCTGTTTCGTTTTATTTCTTTATTCCTACTTGTGCCGATTCTTTATCTCATTTGTTTGCTATTCTTCTTGTGTTTTTCCAGCCATATTCAACTCAAAGAATCGAATTAAATCATCATTCATTGGCAGCAAAGAGTCGTTCTCAAAAATCCCCAATTCCTAGGGTTTGGCCGATTGGATCTCTTTCAATTTGGGGATCAATTGATTGCTAGAAATTAGGCATTCTTGGCCGAATCAATCCCTTGGCAGATTCGCATCCTTTCCATACTTTCAATTCCGTTTGATTCGCTTATTCTATTTCTTTGTTTCTTGCTGCTCTTTTAATTGAATTTGGGGAATTTCAATTCAATTCTGATTTGCTTTTAATCTTGTTCTTTGTTTTGATTTTAGATCTGATTCGTCTAGAGCTTTCATAGGAGTTTCTCGTGACTTGGCAACTCGATCTTCGTCCACGCGCAACCCCCGTATCAACAGGTTAAACGATGAGATCTTGAGTTTAATCACGGTTGGAAACACAAGCAAGAACAACAAAAAGATAAGATAATGAATCGGCACAAGTAGGAATAAAGAAATAAATCGAAACAGCAAGAAATAAGAAAAGTCCTAAGAATCCTTGAATTCCCGAAAGAATTCACAAATCCCTTCAAACGGCTCTAATTCCCCTCCAATGAATATCAACGACAAGAAGAAGGTTGAAGATGGCTCCCACAATCCAAAGATTGTTAAAATAGCTTCTAAAGAAAGCTCAAGATAGAATTCTTGGAGAAAAACCCCAAAGAAAATTCTGTACATAAACAAATCTGAAATTTGATAAAAAAAATAATAATGAGATGTGTTTTACAAAGGGTGGCCTGCCAATGCTTATATAGGCCTCCAACCAATCCTAATCTAATTAGAAAACTTAAATTTTAAACCTAATTAAGAGAAATAATAGGGAAATTTCGGCTGGCCACTTAAATGGGCTGTTTTGGGCCAAAATTTAACATGTATCTTTCCTAGAGCCTAAAATTTAAATTAACAATTCAAATGTTTACAAATTGGGCCCTTTGACATTTTTGGCCTGATTTTCAACTAAATATGCATAGATTTCTTGATTGGGCTGGAATTTGATTATTGGGCCTCGCCTTCAAGAATTTGGGCTCGTGATCCATCTCCTTCCGAAATTGGGTCGTTGACGCTCGTAATGGAGATCCAATGCATTTTGGCTGCAAGATTTGGTTTCTTGGACCAAGATTTTCAAGATTTGAAATCTTGATTTTCTTGATTCTTGAAATCTCTTCGAACAGCAAAATTGGGCCAAGATTCGGTTTCTTGATTTTCTTGAAAACAAGAAAGTGAATCTTTATTTTCTTGCTCTCTCGTGTATGCATCTAAGGCCTTGCTAACAAACTCTTGAATGGTCCCATTTAGTTTGGACCGCATTTGTCGGGCCTTTGATCTCGTTATTAGGTCTTGTGGCAATTTGAGCCCATCACTTTCTTGAACTTGGGTTGGGCCTTTGTGACTCGTATCAAGAAGGGTCAATTTTACCTTTTGATGTGGTCCAGCTCGATTGATTGAGTCGGGTTCACTTAAGATGCCCGATCATCGACGAGAAGCTCGTTCAAATTTGTAGATAGATGGAGTTTGAATGTTTTATAAGCGGAAGGTAGGCAAAATGGGTTCAAAGGATGGGTTTTGGTTTGATGAAAGATAGGTTCAGTTTAACAAAGAATTAAGTTACAAAGATGATAAATAGATGGAAATGGATAAAGAACTCAAACTTTAAGAATGATTCAATACTAAAAAGTATTGCCCCGAGTCTTATATTGCTTAAGGTGAATTTTGATGAAGGATAGAAGCGGACCTTGACCTGTTACCTATATGGAGGTAAGAACCAAAGGTATAGGAAGATGGTTGAACGTCACACCGATTCGGTGATAAGTTCAATGCAGTTCGAATTGACACCACTAGCAAGCTAGATAAGTCGCTTCGAGACTCGAACGAAAGAAGAGAGGAGGTAACCTCACAAGAACAAAAGTTTTATTAAATTTAATTGATCAAATTCTGTAACCTTTTACAATAAACAAGTAAGCTATTTATAAGCCTAAAATGTCTATTGATATTCGGCATCTATGTTGTTCACACTAACTTAAATTCTGTTCACACAGGTATTTAACATGTTCACACAAATAGCATTAAAATCCAGTTCATGCTTGAAGATGGTACATGAATTGGCTGAACCATCATGATGCTTAACTTGATGCATTCATGCATCCTTAGCCTTGAAGAATCTCCATAATTCCATGAATGTGCAGCTCTTTAATGATCCTACATCTCCCTTGGCTGAATGAGGCATTAATGTGCCTAAAATACTTGAATGGTCATCTTGAAAATGCATGAATCATGCATGAAACGTCCCATGTATTTTCCCCCATAAATATGATCCATGAATCTTCAAATACATGAACTTTCAGCAACTCTGATATGGGGTTGCACGCGGACCAAGATCGAGCTGCCAAGTCACGAGAAACTCCTACGAAAGCTCTAAACGAACAGATCTGAAAATTAAAACAAAGAACAAGATTAAACTAATTAGATCTGAAATTAAATCCCCAAATTCAATTAAATGAGCAGCAAGGAACAAAGAACGAATGAATAAATGTATTCGGAGTTCAAGAAGATGAAGTCGAACTCCAATAGTGAAATCCCACAAGCCAAATCTGCCCAAGAACAAACCGACAATAAAAACCCCAAATTCCAGCAACTTGATTTCCCCAAAATCAGAATGTATTAATCGACAAGAACCCTAGGATTTAGGGATTTTGGTTCGAAACTTTACTGCCCAAAAGTAGACCGATTAAATGAAAAGATCTTGGAGTTAAACAAAGCTGAAACACAAGCAAGAATAGCAAAAAAAGATTAGATAATGAATCGGCACAAGTAGGAATAAAGAAACAAATCGAAACAGTAAGAAATAAAGAAAAGTCCTAAGAACCCTTGAATTCCCGAAAGAATTCACAAATTCCTTCAAACGGCTCTAATCTCCCCTCCAAAGAATATCGATGGCAAGAAGAAGGTTGAAGATGGCTCCCACAATCAAAAGATTGTTAAAACAACTTCTAAAGAAAACTCAAGAGAGAATTCTTGGAGAAAACTGATGTGATCCGGCCCGATTGATTGAGTCGGGTTCACTTAAGATGCCCGATCGTCGACGAGAAGCTCGTTCAAATTTGTAGATAGATGGAGTTTGAATGTTTTATAAGCGGAAGGTAGGCAAAATGGGTTCAAAGGATGGGTTTTGGTTTGATGAAAGATAGGTTCGGTTTAACAAAGAATTACGTTACAAAGATGATAAATAGACGGAAATGGATAAAGAACTCAAACTTTAAGAATGATTCAATACTAAAAAGTATTGCCCCGAGTCTTATATTGCTTAAGGTGAATTTTGATGAAGGATAGAAGCGGACCGTGACCCATTACCTATATGGAGGTAAGAACCAAAGGTATAGGAAGATGGTTGAACGCCACACCAATTCGGTGATAAGTTCAATGGAGTTCGGATTGACACCACTAGCAAGCTAGATAAGTCGCTTCGAGACTCGAACGAAGGAAGAGAGGAGGTAACCTCACAAGAACAAAAGTTCTATTAAGTTTAATTGATCAAATTCTGTAACCTTTTTACAAAGAGAAATGAACTATTTATAGAGTTCAGGTGATAGCCGAATAGTCATACTAAACAAGCTTAAAGACTAAGTAATTCGGCTTTAAATGTGTAAAACTAAACTAGAAATGTATCCATTAAAAGAGATGTCCAAATTCGGCTGTATGGATGTTCAATGGCCAACTTCATGAGTAACGAAATGTACTTGAGGGCTGATGAATGCATGGGATGCCAATAGCTTTGTCTAGATTCGGCCAAGGTGTGAATGGACACTTCAAAAGATGTCTTTTGGCCGAATAGGTGCATAGGAAATTCAATGGTCAGCAACCGATGCATGTAGGTGGA
This sequence comes from Gossypium hirsutum, assembly GCF_007990345.1. Taxonomy (NCBI): domain Eukaryota; kingdom Viridiplantae; phylum Streptophyta; class Magnoliopsida; order Malvales; family Malvaceae; genus Gossypium; species Gossypium hirsutum. The sequence goes on from NC_053444.1 coordinate 27,172,082, forward strand.
TATTCATGCACTCTTCCATTCATTGTATTGAATCATTCATGCATCATCTTTAAGGCAACCATTCGTTGTAGGTAGTCATGCATGTACCCGAACATACATTGAACCAGAAATGTTCATGAATCCTCATTAATTGTGTTCCCACATGTGGATGTACCTACAAAAGATATAAACAAATTAGATTCAAAGTACATTCAGCTTAAATTAAATAATATCAAGACATATTTAACAAATTAAAATAAAGACATAAATAAAATATAATTAATAATAAATTCGGCTAGCTCAATGATAGTCAAAATTCTTGATGAGCTGAATTGAGCTAGAAAATTCGGTTATGAGCTGTAGTAAAAATAATTAAAATAAAACTATCACTCAAATTATTCAAATAATAAAATTAACGAGCTGGAAAGAAGCTAAATTGAGCTCAAATAGGTGGAATTGAGCTCAAGTGAGCTGATTGAAGTCAAATTGAGCTAAGGGAGCTAGAATTGAGCTGAAATTAGCTTGCACTAAGGTGCATGGTTTCTTCAAGGAGTTGGATCGAGCTTCCCCATCTTCAACGAGCTGATTCTCCTTCCAAAACTTGAACAATAAAGCTAAAATAGCTTCATGAATTTGCTTGGACCTAACTCGAGTCATTGGTCCCTTTGGGAGCTCGAGGGAAACAAGATTCAAGCTTGGTGGTGCTTGGGACGTGGTCACATCAAAAACCCCAAAGAAAATTCTACACTCAACAAATCTGAAATTTGATAGAAAAAATAATAATAAGATGTTTTTACAAAGGGTGGCTGGCCAATGCTTATATAGGCCTCCAACAAATCCTAATCTCACAAGTAACTAATAAAAAATTAAACCTAATTAATAAAATAACAAGGTAAATTCGGCCATGCACTTATATGGGCTGTTTTGGGCCGAATTTTACATGTAATGCTCCTAAAGATTAAAAAATTAAATTAAACAAGTAAGATGTTTACAAATTGGGCCCTTTGACATTTTGGCCTGATTTTCAACTAAGTATGAAGAAATTTCTTGATTGGGCTGGATTTTGGTTATTGGGCCTCGCCTTCAAGAATTTGGGCTCGTGATCCATCTCCTACCAAAATTGGGTCGTTGACGCTCGTAATGGAGATCCAATGCATTTTGGCTGCAAGATTTGGTTTCTTGGACCAAGATTTCCAAGATTTGAAATCTTGATTTTCTTGATTCTTGAAATCTCTTTGAACAGCAAAATTGGGCCAAGATTCGGTTTCTTGATTTTCTTGACAACAAGAAAGTGAATCTTGATTTTCTTGTTCTCTCGTGTATGCATCTAAGGCCTTGCTAACAAGCTCTTGAATGGTCCCATTTAGTTTGGACCGCATTTGTCGGGCCTTTGATCTCGTTATTGGGCCTTGTGGCAATTTGAGCCCATCACGTTCTTGAACTTGGATTGGGCCTTTATGACTCGTATCATTCCCCCCTTCCTCAAAAAGATTCGTCCTCGAATCTAAAAAATCAAATGGGGACAAGTCAGCCACATTAAAAGTAGAACTTACATTGTACTCACCAGGTAGATCAATTTTATAGGCATTATCGTTGATCCGCTCGAGTACTTGGAAAGGCCCATCGCCCCTTGGGTCCAACTTAGTCTTCCTTTTTGTAGGAAATCGTTCTTTCCTCAAATGGACCTGATACGACCCTGCCCCGAAAACATCATTGGCTCAGTTTATCAGGCGCTATTCGTAAACTTTTGCAAGCTAAACTAGCTTGTTCCGGCTCAATGGAGCTCAATCGAGCTGATTCTAGCTCATTGAGCTTGAACTTCAATTTATTTAATTTTATGCTTTTAGTTTGCTGGAATAAATTTTATTTAAGTTCAGCTCGTTTTTAACTTTCTTAAGTTTACATTATTTTGCTGGAATAAAACAAATAAGTTGCTGATTAGTTAATTAAAATAAGTTAATTAATTTGTTTAAAAATCAGGACATCCTTATTTTAATGTGTCTTAGTTTATTACCTATTAAATAGATGTCTAATAGTTAATTAAGTGTGTCTAAATTTAAGACAAATTTAATTCATGTTTTCAATTAATTTTCCAGACGAATTTAATGTGCAGGTTATTGTGTACTTTGAACGAATTTAATGCTGTCACTTAATGTGTTTTTTGCTGCTGTTGTTTAATGTGTCTTAAGTGCTTTAAAGTGCCGAATTTAATGTCTTATTGTTGACTTAATTCATGTCCAGCCGAAATTAATGTGCATGCATTATTTGACCGAATTTAATTACTTGTCTGCAGGTTTAATGGCTTGGACGACATTAAAGGAGGTAGATGATGCCGAATTTAATATGTACATGGACATGGGACAAGCATTTAAATGAGACATGTTGGCCAAATTTATTGTACAACAATACATGCATTAAAGATGTTGTTCTACATGCATGGAACGGCAATTAATGAGATGTTCCACATGCAATGGACGACATTTAAATGAGGGAGAGTGATGAGGGCACCATGCGTGAACAACAAATTAAGAGCCAATTGAAGATGCATGGACAGCAAGATTCAACAAATGGGAAAGTGCATGGATGTCTAGCTACATTAATTTATGCAATGAATCTTTGGCCTCCAAGGTGATTGTTCGGCCAAGAGACACTTATTGGCTAGTACATTCATGCTATAGCCGAACCTAGACAAGGCTGATGGGCTGCCATTCATTCATCTACATTCAAGAGCTATGTTTGCTTAATCAAGAAGGTGTCCATTGATGTTCCATTCAGCCGAATATGGACATGCCTTTAAAGTTCATCTCTCTAGTTTAATTTAACTCATTAATAGCCACATCACTTAGTCATTAAGCTATGTCCATTAGGCTATCAAATGTAGGCTATAAATAGTCTATTATCACATTTTGTAAAGGACTTTTGACTTTTGATCATTTGAATGAACTTTGTTCAAAGAGTGAGTTTTCTCCTCACTAAATTCGTACGAGTTTCGATCTGACTTATCTAGCGTGCTAGTGGCGTCTATCGTTCTCTTTTGAACTTATCACCTTGCTTTGGTGTGGCGTTCAACCCTTCTACAATTCCGCAATCCCACCTTGAACCGAATAGAAATCGGGGTGACACTTTTTAGTGTTGAATCGTTTCTGGCGTTTAAGCTCATTTATCCATTCCACCGACTATCCTAGATTTTACCCAACTATAATATATTTTTACAAAACCGAGACTTCATTTATCAACTTCCATTTTTCTTATTTTTATCCTTAAATCGAGCCTACTACCCTTATAAATTTACCATCACCTTAGCCAACCTTTAAAACCATTTGAAAGCTTCCGCATCTTTAGCCTTATTTCATCCTATTTCCGATAACTCAACTATTCCTCGTCGACGATCGGGCAATCAAGTGAATCGACTCAATTAACCCGGGCTGAATCACATCATCTGGTATCAGAGCTACTGAAACGTGGAACGCTGATGTTCATATCAAGCTCGGAGTAGGTTCGTAACGTGAAAAAAAAATTTAGGTTGTAATTTTTTTCTCTTCTTCCTTTGTATTTCAGCATATTGTAATTGAAAAAAAATCAAAAAAAAAGAGAAGAGGAAATTTGAAAAAAAATTCAAAAAAAAAATTTTTGAAGTATAAAAAAAAAAGTGAAAAGTCTTGTGAGTTTTATTTTGTTTCTTGTTGCTTCCGAGCATCCATTCATTCTACCATTCCCTCTACCCCCCCAAAACGCCACACATACTTTGATTTTTATTTTCTTTGTTTAGCCTACCCTACACCCGACATTATCCCTTGTAACCCATTTGAAGCCGACCCTCTAAGCCGCAATAAGTCTTCTTGAAACAAAATACAAATTCACGAGAGTGAGACGAGCGGAAAAAGGCACGAGTGGTGAGTACATTAGAGCGAGCAAAAGCCATTTAACGAGTGTAAACACGAGTGGAGTGTTATCCAATTTTCTTTGTGAGTGAAACGTGAGATTTTTGTGGCGAGGTATTTACTTTCTATTTTATTTTAATCATTTTTTTTCTCTTTTTAGCCAAAAAAAATCATGTCACAAGAATTTTCTGAATCAGAATTCCAATATTTGATGCAAGAGATACGTAGAATGGTGAAATCAAATTTTGATAAATTGCATGATCGATTGGATCGAGTGGAGGAAAGAGCCAGACGAAAATAAAATCCACCAAGTCGAGAAACGGAGTCGAGATCATCACGGCGATACGCGTCCAAAGACTACTCGCTAAGAGATTCTTATCGAGATTCCTATTCGTCAAGGAATTCAAGACGCGAGAGCTTAGAGCTTGCGACTTTTCGACATGATGAACGAGAGAGGACGTGTTATTCCTCGTATGACTCAAAGAAGTCCTTCCCAGAGGATTGTTCCCGAAGAAATGGACGAGAAGCCTATGAAAATATTTTCTCTTCCTTTGGGGCAAATGATTATATTTTTGATTCTTTCGTGTCGAATGCACATTGTAATGAAATCGAAAAAGTGAGAGAAAAAGAAAATGAAGAAAAAGAGATTGAAAAAGAAAAAGAAATCAAAAAAGAGAGTGAGGTCGAAAATAAAATTGAAAACGAGAGAGGAAATGAAAAGAGAAAAAAAGAAGTTGAGATTAAAAAAGAAACGAGAGAAAAAGAGACATATGAACCAGAAAAAGTGAGGAGCATTCCAACTAATCCATATGAAATTTGTTCTTGTTCTGTTTCTGCTTTTCAGGTATCCAAAAGGCCGAGTGACGATAATTTACAACTCCAATACCTTTCCAAGGAGAGAAGGTTCACCTTGGTTGAAAAAGGTAACGTTCTCAACTATCTTAGTTCGCCTATGCCAAAAGAGGAGCAAGGTATGAGTTTTGAAATTCTTAAAGCACCTCTGTTTTATTCGATTGTTGATGGAAACCTTGTTGATGAATTGTCCTTTAGAAGTGATCTAAATTTTGATGTGGTTACTTACCATCCTTTGATTGATGATAATACATTTGCGTGGAATGATGGCAAGAAGAATAACGCTTTTGGAAATTGCGATGCTGATGAGTTTGTTAGTGAAATAATAATTATTCGACAATTGCAAGATAAGAAGACATATAAGCCATTCCATCAGCTTGATTTGGGTAAAAATATGAACTCATTGATCTTTTGTGAGAAACTACTTTGTATAAACAAGAATGTGGGTATGAGATTTGAAACGTATGAATGCTTGAAAACATGCATGTCTTTGATTTGTTTGTTTGATATGACGGTGGCATGTAAAATGGTTAGTGCACTTAAAGTTGAAGATGGTGTCTCAAATCTGCTTTGTTATCCAAATTCCGCATTTTTGAGCAAAATTGACCGACTGAAATTTAGATTACATGATCATTTGGATGAGTTCTCGATGTATTTTGATTATAATTCCAATTTGATTATGATGCATGCTCTATTGTCGAGTATGGAGATCCATTTTGAAAAGGTTAATTCAAGTAAGGAATTTCGACTACTCTACATCGCCGAGGAGAGAAGGTTTGTGTTGATCGAACAAGGTAAAACTGATCTTTGTTTTCCTACTTTTAAAGGTAAGCCTCATGAACTTTTTGAAACATCGTTGTACTCTTTAGGTGGTGATAAAGATAGTGTTGTTGATTTGACTCGTTATTCACATGCTGGTTATGACTTGTGGAAACAATTTGAGACATTTGAATGCCTTAGAACATGTTCATTTTTGTTTCGAATAATTGACGAGGCATTAGCGAGTAAATTAATTTGTTTGCATGATTGTCAACATGTTGCTTTGAATCTGTCCACTCGCATGGAATTTTCTTGTTCTATTCTGCTTGCATATGGATTACAAATTTATCTGAAACACTTTTTGCTAATTCATGGTTATTCCTTTCAGTTGTTCCAATTCCAATCCGTCCCATTCGACCGAGGAAAGCTGAGTAAAAGTTGTTGTGATCGAGTGAACCAATGGCTCGACTTGAGGACAAGTCGTTCTAAAGAAGGGGGAATGATACGACCCTGCCCCGAAAACATCATTGGCTCAGTTCATCAGGCGCTATTCGTAAACTTTTGCAAGCTAAACTAGATTGTTCCGGCTCAATGGAGCTCAATCGAGCTGATTCTAGCTCATTGAGCTTGAACTTCAATTTATTTAATTATGCTTTTAGTTTGCTGGAATAAATTTTATTTAAGTTCAGCTTGTTTTTAACTTTCTTAAGTTTACATTATTTTGCTGGAATAAAACAAATAAGTTGCTGATTAGTTAATTAAAATAAGTTAATTAATTTGTTTAAAAATCAGGACATCCTTATTTTAATGTGTCTTAGTTTATTACCTATTAAATAGATGTCTAATAGTTAATTAAGTGTGTCTAAATTTAAGACAAATTTAATTCATGTTTTCAATTAATTTTCCAGACGAATTTAATGTGCAGGTTATTGTGTACTTTGGACGAATTTAATGCTGTCACTTAATGTGTTTTTTGCTGCTGTTGTTTAATGTGTCTTAAGTGCTTTAAAGTGCCGAATTTAATGTCTTATTGTTGACTTAATTCATGTCCAGCCGAAATTAATGTGCATGCATTATTTGACCGAATTTAATTACTTGTCTGCAGGTTTAATGGCTTGGACGTCATTAAAGGAGGTAGATGATGCCGAATTTAATATGTACATGGACATGGGACAAGCATTTAAATGAGACATGTTGGCCAAATTTATTGTACAACAAGACATGCATTAAAGATGTTGTTCTACATGCATGGGACGGCAATTAATGAGATGTTCCACATGCAATGGACGACATTTAAATGAGGGAGAGTGATGAGGGCACCATGCGTGAACAGCAAATTAAGAGCCAATTGAAGATGCATGGACAGCAAGATTCAACAAATGGGAAAGTGCATGGATGTCTAGCTACATTAATTTATGCAATGAATCTTTGGCCTCCAAGGTGATTGTTCGGCCAAGAGACACTTATTGGCTAGTACATTCATGCTATAGCCGAACCTAGACAAGGCTGATGGGCTGCCATTCATTCATCTACATTCAAGAGCTATGTTTGCTTAATCAAGAAGGTGTCCATTGATGTTCCATTCAGCCGAATATGGACATGCCTTTAAAGTTCATCTCTCTAGTTTAATTTAACTCATTAATAGCCACATCACTTAGTCATTAAGCTATGTCCATTAGGCTATCAAATGTAGGCTATAAATAGTCTGTTATCACATTTTGTAAAGGACTTTTGACTTTTGATCATTTGAATGAACTTTGTTCAAAGAGTGAGTTTTCTCCTCTCTAAATTCGTACGAGTTTCGATCTGACTTATCTAGCGTGCTAGTGCCGTCTATCGTTCTCTTTTGAACTTATCACCTTGCTTTGGTGTGGCGTTCAACCCTTCTACAATTCCGCAATCCCACCTTGAACCGAATAGAAATCGGGATGACACTTTTTAGTGTTGAATCGTTTCTGGCGTTTAAGCTCATTTATCCATTCCACCGACTATCCTAGATTTTACCCAACTATAATATCTTTTTACAAAACCGAGCCTTCATTTATCAACTTCCATTTTTCTTATTTTTATCCTTAAATCGAGCCTACTACCCTTATAAATTTACCATCACCTTAGCCAACCTTTAAAACCATTTGAAAGCTTCCGCATCTTTAGCCTTATTTCATCCTATTTCTGATAACTCAACTATTCCTCGTCGACGATCGGGCAATCAAGTGAATCGACTCAATTAACCTGATGTGACCACGTCCCAAGCACCACCAAGCTTGAATCTTGTTTCCCTCGAGCTCCCAAAGGGACCAATGACTCGAGTTAGGTCCAAGCAAATTCATGAAGCTATTTTAGCTTTATTGTTCAAGTTTTGGAAGGAGAATCAGCTCGTTGAAGATGGGGAAGCTCGATCCAACTCCTTGAAGAAACCATGCACCTTAGTGCAAGCTAATTTCAGCTCAATTCTAGCTCCCTTAGCTCAATTCGACTTCAATCAGCTCACTTGAGCTCAATTCCACCTATTTGAGCTCAATTTAGCTTCTTTCCAGCTCGTTAATTTTATTATTTGAATAATTTGAGTGATAGTTTTATTTTAATTATTTTTACTACAGCTCATAACCGAATTTTCTAGCTCAATTCAGCTCATCAAGAATTTTGACTATCATTGAGCTAGCCGAATTTATTATTAATTATATTTTATTTATGTCTTTATTTTAATTTGTTAAATATGTCTTGATATTATTTAATTTAAGCTGAATGTACCTTGAATCTAATTTGTTTATATCTTTTGTAGGTACATCCACATGTGGGAACACAATTAATGAGGATTCATGAACATTTCTGGTTCAATGTATGTTCGGGTACATGCATGACTACCTACAACGAATGGTTGCCTTAAAGATGATGCATGAATGATTCAATACAATGAATGGAAGAGTGCATGAATATCCACCTACATGCATCGGTTGCTATCCATTGAATTTCCTATGCACCTATTCGGCCAAAAGACATCTTTTGAAGTGTCCATTCACACCTTGGCCGAATCTAGACAAAGCTATTGGCATCCCATGCATTCATCAGCCCTCAAGTACATTTCCTTACTCATGAAGTTGGCCATTGAACATCCATACAGCCGAATTTGGACATCTCTTTTAATGGATACATTTCTAGTTTAGTTTTACACATTTAAAGCCGAATTACTTAGTCTTTAAGCTTGTTTAGTATGACTATTCGGCTATCACCTGAACTCTATAAATAGTTTATTTCTCTTTGTAAAAAGGTTACAGAATTTGATCAATTAGACTTAATAGAACTTTTGTTCTTGTGAGGTTACCTCCTCTCTTCTTTCGTTCGAGTCTCGAAGCGACTTATCTAGCTTGCTAGTGGCGTCAATCCGAACTCCATTGAACTTATCACCGAATCGGTGTGGCGTTCAACCATATTTTTATACCTTTGGTTCTTACCTCTATATAGGTATTGGGTCAAGGTTCGCTTCTATCCTTCTACAAATTTCACCTTAAGCAATATAAGACTCGGGCAATACTTTTTAGTATTGAACATTCTTGACGTTTAAGTTTTATTTTCCATCTCCATCAATTACCTTTTTCTAACCTACCTTGTTTCTATTCTAAACCGAATTTATCAACACCAAACCACTCATCTAAACCCTCTCAAAGCTTCCGCAACCCTTAGCCTAAATCACCCAAGTTTGACAACTCCAACTACTCCTCGTAGACGATCGGGCAACTTTGTGAAACGACTCGATTAATCTGGGCTGGATCACATCATTTGGTATCAGAGCTACTAAAACGAGGAGCGCCAACGTTCGTAATAAGGCCGCAAGTAGGTTCGAAACGTAAAAAAAAAATCAAAAAAAAATTTGAGTTGTAATTTAATTTTTTTCCCTTGTATTTAGCTTACTATTGTATTGGAGTAACAAAAAAATAAAAAAAATTTTGAAAAAAAAATTGATTGAAAAAAAAATTCAAAAAAAAGTGAAAAAAAATCGAGCAAAAAAAAAAAGGTGAGCAAAAAAATCAAGTTAAAAAAAAGTGAAAAGTCTTGCGAGTTTTTATTTTTTTTTCTCTCTTATTTGCTCCGATCATCAAGTTCCCCTTCCTACCATTATTTACCCATCCCAACGCCACACTTAGCCTTGATTTTATTTTGTTTAGCCTACCCTACACCCACATCATTCCTTTGTAACCTATTTTGAAACCGACCCTCAAGCAGCAAATTAAGTCTATCGAGACGAATTACGAAATTGTGAGACGAGGTCGAGAGGTAAAAGGCACATGTGTTTTACATCAAAGAAAAAGCCTAGAAGAGTGTAAACACGAGTGCGAGTGAAAATCATTATTTCTTTGTGAGAGATTGGTGAGGATTTTGAATTGGTGAGGTTCATTTACTATTTATTCTATCTTTCGATTTTCTAACATTTTCTTGAATCATGTCTCAAGAAGAATTCTCTACCGATGAATTTCAATACTTGGTGAACGAGATGGGCCGAATATTGGAGGAAAAACTAAGCCCATTAAAAAGACGTTTGGACCGAGTGGAGGAAAAAGCCCGACGGAAGCAAACTCCACCGAGTCGAGAAATAAAGTTAAGTTCATCACGACGACATTATTCGAGAAGAGACACATATCAAGACTCCTATTCAACAAGGCTTTCGAGACCGCGAGAAGAAAACTTCGAGTCAAAAATCACTCGAGATGAGCGAGAAAGGACGAGCTATTCCTCGTATGCTTCAAAGAAGTCCTTCCCAAAGGATTGTTCTCGAAGAAATGGACGAGAAGTTTATAAAAATATTTTCTCTTTCTTTGAGCCAAATGATTATCTCTTTGATTCTTTCGTGTCATCCGCACATTGTAATGAAAAAGAAAAAGAAATCAAAATAGTGAGAGAAAAAGAAAATGAAGAAAAGAAAATTGAAAAAGAAATTGAGATTGAGGAAAAAATTGAAAAAGAAAAAGATGTTGAAGAAGAAACGAGAGAAAATGAAGATAGTGAGCGAGAACAAGAAAAGGAGAACAAAATTTTAACTAACCCCCGTGATGTTTGTTTTTGTTCTGTTCCTTCTTTTAGGTTCTGACAAATCTCTGTGACGAATATCAACTTCAATATCTTCCTAACGAGCGACGTTTTTGCATGACCGAAAAAGGTAAGGATGAAGTTGAAATCGAACCACACAAGCTTGAAGGTAAGCGAGGTAAGGAATTTTTAAAAATCGAGTCATGGCCACCAAGTTTGAAAGTTGTTGAAAATGACTTTGTTTTAAAAAAATTCTTTTATTTTCATTCAATTAATTGCTATTCTTTGAATGTGGTTGATGTTATTCGGTACGAACGACAAACTAAAGATTTGGTTTTGCATGATGTCGGGTTTTCACGAAAAGCGATTCAATTTTCCAAATATGATAATTTTGTGCATCCATTATTGTCATGTGACAAATCCATGAATTTGTGCAAGTTTGATTTGATGAATATAAAAAGATTTGAATGTTTGTATCTATGGACACGAAAACCCTTTTGGTTTGACATGTTTGATTTACTAAAACACTTTGGCGTAAGTAATCAAACTCGTGTGTTCAAACCTGGAATTTATCGTTTTAGGTTGATATGTGCGGAACCCAAGCATCCTAAGTTTCATGCGATAAATTTATGTCTGTTTGATGTTTGGCCTCTGAAATTTAAAGACTCTGTTTATAATTTAAAATTGTTTTTTGATCATTTTATGTGGCTGTACATGAAATTCATTTTTCATTTCGAAAAGGTAAGATCAACTCATGTTTTTGAACCTGGTATCGTTACATATGTTCAATATGTGAATAGTGTTTTAGCCTGTTCCTTTGAGTTCAACTTCTATGGAGACATTACCCTCTTTCAGCATTATGAACCCAACACTTCGAAAAGTGCAAGTTGCCTTTGTGTTTACCCTTCGTTTCAGGTTTTTCAAGGATTATGTAATGAGCTTCGACTTCAATACCTTCTCAAGGAGAAAAGGTTCACTTTGATTGAAAAAGGTAAAATTGATTCTCAATTTTCCACTCCTAAAGGTGAATCAGGTATGAATTCTGATGTTATGCGACCATCTTTTCTTAAGTCGAATGTAACTAAAATTTTTGAAGACGCCTTGATTGCTGAAAATCACTTGAATCCTGTTGTGGTTAATTATTTGATTTTGCTTGATGATGATAAATCCATTTTGAGTAATGATAAGACGATTTTTCTCTTTGGAAAATGTGATGAATTCATTGTTGAGAACATAACCAAACGACAATTGCGAGTGCCAAACATGCGAAATCATGAATCATATGAAACTTTTCATTTGTGTGTTTGTGATGAAGATTTAAATTTCTTGTTCCATTACTCGCATTCCATTTACTTGAACAATGACTTGTGGAAGCAAATTGAAAGGTTCGAATGCTTAAAAACATATTTGTCTTTGTCTCGACCATTTGATGAGTTATGGATATGGAAGGAGTTTTGTCCATATGATTGTAAGAATGATGTTTTAAATTTGCCTTTTTACATGACTCATACTTGTCTTGTTATGACCATGCATGATCCACATAGTTGTTCTGATCATTTCTTGATGATTAATGGTTGTCTATTTTGATATGACCCTCCCTTGGGAACGGCCATTGCATCAGCCTACAAGCGAGGCTCGTCGTGTTTGCAAGCTGGACGTAGCTCAATTATATTTTTGTGGAGCTTCATTTAGTTCGTTTCCAGCTCCTTTCAAGCTCAATAAGCTCGAATTAGCTCAACTTCAGCTCAAACATTTTCAATTCAGCTCAATATCAACTAGACATTAATTTAATAGCTGAATATTTAAGTCGATTTAATTAGTTTATTACAGCTTATTAATATGTTTGTTGCATGTTTTTAATATGTCAAGTTTTATTACATGATTTAAAATTGCTTTAAAGCTGCCGAATTTAATGAGCTGATTTTAGTGTCATTGTTGACCGAATTAATGTGTCTTGTTTTTATTCTTAATTTAGTTCAGCCAAATACCACATTAATCTTAGTTTTTCCTATTTATGTAGGTTGACCGAATGTGGGGGTTCATTTAGCAAGGTGAGCCGAATGTGGAGATTCATTTAGCTTGGTGCATGCACAATAGATTCAATGAACCTGGAGATACATGCATCAAATTGGTGAGCTGAATTTGGCATTCCTAGGTGACTATTCGGTCAAGAGAGCTAATGTTTCCAACTCCAAAGCTGTCAATTAATCCTTTCACATTTGCTGGATGCATCTTGGCTTTTCGGTTCCATGTGTTCACACTCCATGACTCATCAATGTTGAGCTTTCACACTTGAATTGGCTGCTCATTACCCTCTTAATTGCTGGTCACTTTTCAGCCAAAAGTTGCAACATAAATGAGCTAATTTATGCCCATTGGCCGAACCTAGCTATCCATGCATCATCCAAGTTTTTCCAAGTCCAATGCTTCATCTAGAAGGTGTCTAATGGAGCTCCATGTTCAGCCGAATCTAGCTAGTTCATTTAAGTGATTCATTTGCTAAATTTTTAAGGAATGTAAGTGACCATTCGGCTAGCTTAGGTGTTGCTTATAAATAGCTGAAATTTTACTTTGTAAAGGACTTTTTGACATTTTTAATTAGCGAATTGCTGCCAAATTTGTGAGGCATTTTCTCTCAAATTTCGTTCGAGACCCGTAAGACTTATCTAAGCTTTTAGTGGCGTCTTTCCGAGTCTTTTCTGAACTTATCACTCCTAAAACCCGAGTGTGGCGTTCACCTTTGATACCTTTGGTTCATACTTTACTAAGTATCGGGTCAAGGTCCTTATCAACCATTTCCAACTCAATTTGGTCCTATAAGTTTCGGGTTGACACTTTTCTTTAGTGTTGGTTCACTCTTGACCTTTTTGAACCATTACCAAAACGTACCAAAACCAAATACCATTTTCTAATTAATCTTAAACCGAACTCGACCATTCTAGTCATACCATTTCGACTTAAACCAAATCCATATCCAACTTTGCACGGACTTACTTTACTTCTTGAAACTCAATTATATTCTATCTTCTTCTCGTCTATTCTACTTCTTCGTTTACGATCGGGAACTAAACGACTCGGGTTCAACTACTAAACCGAGGTCGTATCATATTTTCATTGATTCATTTGCCATCTCTAATGCCGAATATTGTGAGCTCTTTTGCAAAGGCTTATGAACGACTAATTGTTCCATTCATTCAAGGAGGTTGCATAAGACGGATTATTTTCTAGAGAACAAACAGCTCGACTTGAGGACAAGTCGTTTTGAAGAAGGGGGGAATGATGTGACCACGTCCCAAGCACCACCAAGCTTGAATCTTGTTTCCCTCGAGCTCCCAAAGGGACCAATGACTCGAGTTAGGTCCAAGCAAATTCGTGAAGCTATTTTAGCTTTATTGTTCAAGTTTTGGAAGGAGAATCAGCTCGTTGAAGATGGGGAAGCTCGACCCAACTCCTTGAAGAAACCATGCACCTTAGTGCAAGCTAATTTCAGCTCAATTCTAGCTCCCTTAGCTCAATTCGACTTCAATCAGCTCACTTGAGCTCAATTCCACCTATTTGAGCTCAATTTAGCTTCTTTCCAGCTCGTTAATTTTATTATTTGAATAATTTGAGTGATAGTTTTATTTTAATTATTTTTACTACAGCTCATAACCGAATTTTCTAGCTCAATTCAGCTCATCAAGAATTTTGACTATCATTGAGCTAGCCGAATTTATTATTAATTATATTTTATTTATGTCTTTATTTTAATTTGTTAAATATGTCTTGATATTATTTAATTTAAGCTGAATGTACCTTGAATCTAATTTGTTTATATCTTTTGTAGGTACATCCACATGTGGGAACACAATTAATGAGGATTCATGAACATTTCTGGTTCAATGTATGTTCGGGTACATGCATGACTACCTACAACGAATGGTTGCCTTAAAGATGATGCATGAATGATTCAATACAATGAATGGAAGAGTGCATGAATATCCACCTACATGCATCGGTTGCTATCCATTGAATTTCCTATGCACCTATTCGGCCAAAAGACATCTTTTGAAGTGTCCATTCACACCTTGGCCGAATCTAGACAAAGCTATTGGCATCCCATGCATTCATCAGCCCTCAAGTACATTTCCTTACTCATGAAGTTGGCCATTGAACATCCATACAGCCGAATTTGGACATCTCTTTTAATGGATACATTTCTAGTTTAGTTTTACACATTTAAAGCCGAATTACTTAGTCTTTAAGCTTGTTTAGTATGACTATTCGGCTATCACCTGAACTCTATAAATAGTTCATTTCTCTTTGTAAAAAGGTTACAGAATTTGATCAATTAGACTTAATAGAACTTTTGTTCTTGTGAGGTTACCTCCTCTCTTCTTTCGTTCGAGTCTCGAAGCGACTTATCTAGCTTGCTAGTGGCGTCAATCCGAACTCCATTGAACTTATCACCGAATCGGTGTGGCATTCAACCATATTTTTATACCTTTGGTTCTTACCTCTATATAGGTATTGGGTCAAGGTTCGCTTCTATCCTTCCACAAATTTCACCTTAAGCAATATAAGACTCGGGCAATACTTTTTAGTATTGAACATTCTTGACGTTTAAGTTTTATTTTCCATCTCCATCAATTACCTTTTTCTAACCTACCTTGTTTCTATTCTAAACCGAATTTATCAACACCAAACCACTCATCTAAACCCTCTCAAAGCTTCCGCAACCCTTAGCCTAAATCACCCAAGTTTGACAACTCCAACTATCCTCGTAAACGATCGGGCAACCTTGTGAAACGACTTGATTAATCCGGGCCGGATCACATCATAACCCGGGCCGGATCACATCAGGACCCAAACCCAATCTCCGGGTTCTAGTACAACCCGTTTGCGCCCTTTGTTTGCTTTGTTGGTGTTGGCGTCATTTGTTTTGGCTATTCGCTGTCTAGCCTTTTCATGTAAAGATTTCACCAACTCAGCTTTCTGTTCGCCATCTAAATTCATAACGTGTTCAAGAGGTAATGGCGCAAGATCAAGTACTGTTAGTGGGTTAAAACCATAAACAAGTTCAAATGGGGAATAACCAGTTGTAGAATGAATAGATCTATTATATGCAAATTCAACAAATGGTAGGCATTCTTCCCAATTTCTAATGTTCTTTCCCACAACAGCTCGTAATAAAGTCCCTAAGATTCGATTAACTACTTCAGTTTAACCATCAGTTTGGGGGTGACATGTAGTAGAATAAAGCAATTTAGTACCAAGCTTACCCCACAATACCTTCCAAAAGTGGCTAAGGAATTTGACATCTCTATCAGAAACAATTATTTTAGGGATGCCATGAAGTCTTACCACTTCTTTAAAGAATAAGTCTGCCACATGTGTAGCATCATCTGTTTTGTGACAAGGAATAAAATGTGACATCTTTTTATACGGATGCACGCGGACCAAGATCGAGTTGCCAAGTCACGGGAAATTCCTACGAAAGCTCTAAACGAACAGATCTGAAATCAAACAAAGAACGAGATTAAATCTGGAAAATTAAAATCTGGAATAAGAACCCTAAAAATCAGCAAGATCTAATCAAGGAATGAAACACTTATGAAAAGAGGTTTCTTGAAACCAAGAACACGAAATTGATTCCCAAGAATGAACTCCCACAAGCCGAATCTGTCAAAGAACACCAAATCAGCAAGCAAATTAGATCGACCAGAATTTCTTGAAACAAATTAGGGTTTATGCGTCAATGAGAAAGAAAGAAATTGAAGGCATAAAATGGCTATTGAGGCTGAGAAAGCGAGGGCGATCTGCTCAATTGACCACCACGAATGTTTCCCCTAAGTTTCCACAACCAAATTCACCCAAGAAGAATAAGTGTGCATTCGGCAAGAACCCTAGAATTTGGGGATTTAGGGCTGATTGTCGAACTCTAGCAAAAAGTGAAATTGATTAATTCTTTAAGATAAACGAGGGCTGGAAACACAAATAAAACAGCAAATAGATTAGAATTGAGATTCGGCACAAGTAGAATTAAATAAAAGAAATTGAACAGCAAAAATTAAAGGATAAGTCCTAAAGATCCTTGAAATCCCAAAAGATTTCACAAATCTCTTCAAACGGCTCTAATCTCCCCTCCAAAGAATATCGATGGCAAGAAGAAGGTTGAAGATGGCTCCCACAATCAAAAGATTGTTAAAACAACTTCTAAAGAAAGCTCAAGAGAGAATTCTTGGAGAAAACCCCAAAGAAAATTCTGCACTCTAACAAACTGAAATTTAATGTATTGAATGATAATAAGATGTTTTTACAAAGGGTAGCTGGCCAATGCTTATATAGGCCTCCAACAAATCCTAATCTCACAAGTAACTAATAAAAATTAAACCTAATTAATAAAATAACAAGGTAAATTCGGCCATGCACTTATATGGGCTGTTTTGGGCCGAATTTTACATGTAATGCTCCTAAAGATTAAAAAATTAAATTAAACAAGTAAGATGTTTACAAATTGGGCCCTTTGACATTTTGGCCTGATTTTCAACTAAGTATGAAGAAATTTCTTGATTGGGCTGGATTTTGGTTATTGGGCCTCGCCTTCAAGAATTTGGGCTCGTGATCCATCTCCTACCAAAATTGGGTCGTTGACGCTCGTAATGGAGATCCAATGCATTTTGGCTGCAAGATTTGGTTTCTTGGACCAAGATTTCCAAGATTTGAAATCTTGATTTTCTTGATTCTTGAAATCTCTTCGAACAGCAAAATTGGGCCAAGATTCGGTTTCTTGATTTTCTTGAAAACAAGAAAGTGAATCTTGATTTTCTTGTTCTCTCGTGTATGCATCTAAGGCCTTGCTAACAAGCTCTTGAATGGTCCCATTTAGTTTGGACCGCATTTGTCGGGCCTTTGATCTCGTTATTGGGCCTTGTGGCAATGTGAGCCCATCACGTTCTTGAACTTGGATTGGGCCTTTATGACTCGTATCATTCCCCCCTTCCTCAAAAAGATTCGTCCTCGAATCTAAAATATCAAATGAACTTGACTTTCCTCGATCCAACGGGACTAATGGCAATTGAGTCCACTGAAAAGAATAGCCATGAAATAGTAAATAGCAACGCAAACAAGCTTGTAGTCCAATTATAAGCATAATAGAATAGGTATAACGCCTGTGAATGGACAGATTCAGATTACCATGCCTTAATCGACGGTCTATAGATTCACTCACACATGCATTATCAAAAACAAGAATCTTTTTATCAACCATCAAAATAGATTTATCATCAATAAATAAAATAGGACAGTCAAGCACGTTTCGATCTAAGTGTTCATCAACACGATCTTTGTCGCTATCCGAGGAGTACAAAAGTGTTTCAAAGGTTTCAAGCGTCTTACCTTGATAAGCAAAAGAATAAGGGTCGATTTTACCTTTTTCATTTAAAACAAACCTTCGTTCATCGGGGGCATAGTGTAGTCGAATCTCCGTTGTTGAGTTAACCTTTGTCAAATGGAACTCAAACTTCATGTACAACCACATAAACTGTTTAAGGCACGAATATAAATTGAAAACAAATTTGGAAAATTTCGTTACCTTATTCTCCAAAACAGATTTGGACAAATTCGAGGATTTTACACAAGGTAAATCAAGAGAATAACAAATCACGCTTCTTTTCGTAATGACTTTATCAACCACAATCAAAGAGTAACAATTAATCGGATCAAAATGAGGGGATCTTTTAAGAACTAAGTCACCAAAAGTTTTATCAATAATTTTCAAATCTGCACTGGACTCGGTTTCTAAAATTTCCTTACCTCACTTACCTTTGGGATCATGTAGTGTGATTTCATCTTTGCCTAAGTTGATCGTATGAAAGCGCCTTTCATTTGAGAGGTATTGAAGTTGAAAGTTATCTTTCGATCCTTCGGGAACCTGAAAAGTAGCAACACAAGAAAAATTCATATCTTGGTTAGTGAAAACATTCCTCACTAGCCTTTCCTCGTCTTTTTCTTTTGTTTCTTTTTCTAACTCATTTTCTCTTCTTTCTCCAACTTCTTTTTCAATTTTCTTTTCTGTTTCACATTCCTTTTCACTCTCAATCTCTTTTTGCTCTTTTTCATTCTTTTTTTCTTTTTCCTCACTTGTTTTAACAACAGAATTTTTCAGTTTGATTTGGTCCTCATGGACTTGTTCCGGAGTGAGCGGCACTAAGGTGATTTTCCTTCCTTGATACTTGAAAGAATACCTATTGGTACGACCATCGTGAGTGACCTTTCGATCTAGTTGCCATGGTTCTCCTAGCAACAAATGGCAGGCTTGAATAGGTACTACGTCGCACACAACTTCGTCTTGATACTTACCGATAGAAAAGGCGATGCGCACTGTTGAGTGACCTTAAAATGGCTTTTGTTGCTAAGCCCTTGTAGTTGATAAGGTGGTGGATGCTTGGTAGTGGTTAAGCAAAGCTTTTCCACCATCGTCGTGCTGGCTATGTTCGAGCAACTTTCACCATCAATAATAACTCTACAAAGCTTACCTTGTACATGGCAGCGAGTATGAAAGAGATGTTCTCATTGCTGCTCGCTCTTTGGTTTTGCCAAAGATGATTGTCCACGATCATGAAAATCATCATCCATTCTAGGGATACGTTGAGGGTTGCACCTATGGGGCTGGTTATCCCTATCTTCCTTAATTGGATCTCGATATTGATGTTTTTGATTCACTCGCACCTCATTGATGGTAGCAGTAAAAGCTCGAAGAGCAGCAGCCTGTTCATCCAACTGTTGTTGGAATTTTTTAAATATGTCACTATTATTATCACCTGTAGACATTTTTTTTAAAACCTGCAAAACACTCAACACTCAAAAATAAAAGTTATCAAACCTCACAGTTAATCACTCAAAAAGAAAAAATGAAATTCTCAATGAGGTCGAATTCAATCTTGTGAGTTCTTTATCAGAGTTTATATCAACCAATTAGAGAGTGTGAACCAAACTACCAAAGAATCCTAATTTGCACTAGGATGCCAAAAACTGACAGACACCAATTGATTCGTGTTGCACCGAGTAAGAAGTTGTGCACATGTTTAAATCCTACTAACACAAGAAACAAGAAGGTGTTAGATAACGTAAAGGAAGAATAAAGGTAAACAAATGAAAACCTACAGCTAAGAATCAATAAAAATTGCTGAAAACAGAAAACCTGAAAAACTGCGGAGTAACTTGACAACTTCGTTCGAGGTGTTACCAATCTCCAAAAATCACGAAATTAAATCTGGAATGTCCTTAAATATTTAATTTTTTATCTGGAAATTTTGGGCACCAAATTCAACCCACTGAATCTTTTTTTAAATTTTTATTGAATTTCGTATTTTTTGAATTTTTTGACTTTTTTGACTGATTTTTTTGAAGGAATAATTTTTTTATATTCAATCATAGTGCCAAAAATATGTATATAAAATTTCAGATCAATCGGACAACGTTTACCCACTCAAATGAATTTTTCTGAACAATTTTTCTGGGTAAATCTGCTGTTTGTGCTTTAAAAAAATAGAGATCAGTTTAGAAATCAACCAAGAACACCCAAAACGCCCAAAATCTGATACCAAATGATACGGACGCACGCGGACCAAGATCGAGTTGCCAAGTCACGGGAAATTCCAACGAAAGCTCTAAACGAACAGATCTGAAATCAAACAAAGAACGAGATTAAATCTGGAAAATTAAAATCTGGAATAAGAACCCTAAAAATCAGCAAGATCTAATCAAGGAACGAAACACTTATTGATATGAGGTTGCGCGCGGACCAAGGTCAAGTTGCCAAGTCACGAAAAACTCCTACGAAAGCTCTAAACGAACAGATCTGAAAAACAAAGAACAAGATTAAACTAATCAGATCTGAAATTAAATCCCCAAATTCAATTAAATGAGCAGCAAGGAACAAAGAACGAATGAATAAATGTATTCGGAGTTCAAGAAGATGAAATCGAACTCCAATAGTGAAATCCCACAAGCCGAATCTGCCAAGAACACCAAAACAGTAAGTAGATTGAAACAATCAGATTTTTAATTGGAAGATTAGGGATTTGGATGGCAAAAAAAAGAAAAGAAAGAAATAGATGAAATTGAATGGTTCAAGAAGTGAATTTAAGTTGCGATTCGGTCCAATTGAACACCCAAAATGAATTGCCCAAATTTCAGCAGCCGAATTTCACCCAACAAGAAGAAATAGAAAACGGCAAGAACCCTAAATTTTGGGGAATTTTGAGTCAATTATATGTTGCCAATAAAAGAACCGATTAAATGAAAAGTTCTTGGAGTTTGAATCAAGGCTGAAACACAAACAAGAATAGCAAATTATTAGATGATGAATCGGCACAAGTAGGAATAAAGAAACAAATCGAAACAGCAAGAAATAAAGAAAAGTCCTAAGAACCCTTGAATTCCCGAAAGAATTCACAAATTCCTTCAAACGGCTCTAATCTCCCCTCCAAAGAATATCGATGGCAAGAAGAAGGTTGAAGATGGCTCCCACAATCAAAAGATTGTTAAAACAACTTCTAAAGAAAACTCAAGAGAGAATTCTTGGAGAAAAACCCCAAAGAAAATTCTGCACTCAACAAATCTGAAATTTGATAGAAAAAATAATAATAAGATGTTTTCACAAAGGGTGGCTGGCCAATGCTTATATAGGCCTCCAACAAATCCTAATCTCACAAGTAACTAAAAAAAATTAAACCTAATTAACAAAATAGCAAGGTAAATTAGGCCATGCACTTATATGGGCTGTTTTGGGCCGAATTTTACATGTAATGCTCCTAAAGATTAAAAAATTAAATTAAACAAGTAAGATGTTTACAAATTGGGCCCTTTGACATTTTGGCCTGATTTTCAACTAAGTGTGAAGAAATTTCTTGATTGGGCTGGATTTTGGTTATTGGGCCTCGCCTTCAAGAATTTGGGCTCGTGATCCATCTCCTACCAAAATTGGGTCGTTGATGCTCGTAATGGAGATCCAATGCGTTTTGGCTGCAAGATTTGGTTTCTTGGACCAAGATTTCCAAGATTTGAAATCTTGATTTTCTTGATTCTTGAAATCTCTTCGAACAGCAAAATTGGGCCAAGATTCGATTTCTTGATTTTCTTGAAAACAAGAAAGTGAATCTTGATTTTCTTGTTCTCTCGTGTATGCATCTAAGGCCTTGCTAACAAGCTCTTGAATGGTCCCATTTAGTTTGGACCGCATTTGTCGGGCCTTTGATCTCGTTATTGGGCCTTGTGGCAATGTGAGCCCATCACGTTCTTGAACTTGGATTGGGCCTTTATGACTCGTATCATTCCCTCCTTCCTCAAAAAGATTCGACCTCGAATCTGAAAAATTAAATGGGGACAAGTCAGCCACATTAAAAGTAGAACTTACATTGTACTCACCAGGTAGATCAATTTTATAGGCATTATCGTTGATCCGCTCGAGTACTTGGAAAGGCCCATCGCCCCTTGGGTCCAACTTAGTCTTCCTTTTTGTAGGAAATCGTTCTTTCCTCAAATGGACCCAAACCCAATCTCCGGGTTCTAGTACAACCCGTTTGCGCCCCTTGTTTTCTTTGTTGGTGTTGGCATCATTTGTTTTGGCTATTCGCTGTCTAGCCTTCTCATGTAAGGATTTCACCAACTCAGCTTTCTGTTCGCCATCTAAATTCATAACGTGTTCGAGAGGTAATGGCGCAAGATCAAGTACTGTTAGTGGGTTAAAACCATAAACAAGTTCAAATGGGGAATAACCAGTTGTAGAATGAATAGATCTATTATATGCAAATTCAACGAATGGTAGGCATTCTTCCCAATTTCTAATGTTCTTTCCCACAACAGCTCGTAATAGAGTCCCTAAGATTCAATTAACTACTTCAGTTTGACCATCAGTTTGGGGGTGACATGTAGTAGAATAAAGCAATTTAGTACCAAGCTTACCCCACAATACCTTCCAAAAGTGGCTAAGGAATTTGACATCTCTATCAGAAACAATTGTTTTAGGGATGCCATGAAGTCTTACCACTTCTTTAAAGAATAAGTCTGCCACATGTTGATACGAGCACGACCCGCGAACTTCATCGAGCAAGTCTGTCAAGCTGAGCATTGACATGTTGGCAAGCTGATCCCAGCTCGTTTCCAGCTCCACGAGCTCCGTCTAGCTCAAATCCAGCTTATTCAAGCTCGATCCAACTTGCCTGAGCTAAACCGAGCTCACTCCTAGCTCATATTTAGCTCACGAGCTAAACCTTAGCTCAACTTCAGCTTAGGAGTTTAGCCTCAGCTCAACTTTAGCTCACGAGCTAAAACTTAGCTCATTTTAGTTTAAACTCGGTTTTGTCTTTAATACATTAAATAAAATTTGCACATATTCATTTAAGCATTAAACTTGTCTTATATTAATATTTGTTATTAATATATCATTGTCATTATATAAATTGATTATGTTCACATAGCCGAATTAATGCATGACATTAATGTGTTCACATCATGCCGAATTTATGAGTGTTCATGAGATGTCTTAATGACTTGTTTATTTCATGTAGGTACATTCCTTTGGACGGTACAATGTATGAATGAAGAAACATCTCTTTTGGGCATTCCACACTCATGAATGAAGAAGTATTAAATGCTGGTGCATGTACGGCTAGATGCAATGTTTCTACAAATTCATGCATGTGTCGAATGCATGTATGGACATTAAAGGCTAGTCCATGAATGGATCAAATGCATGGGATGATAGAATGCATGAATGGCTTAAGTGCATGTATGGTGGCTGTCTCTTAACTTTCCAAGGCACTTATTCGGCCAAGAAGTAGCTGCTAACTAATTCTATGTTGACCATAGAGCTCCTTGAACATGTTCACACTTTGAATTGACCTATAGGCTACTACACATGCATGGATGGGTTCAAGAACGTCCAAGGGAAGGAATTAACTCAATAATTCAACACATTGATTGAATTAAGTGCATGCACAAAGGGGAGAACGAATTTACTAGGTTCATGCTACCATTTATGAACTTACATGCCATTAAAGTGTTTAATTATGAAGATACATGGTCCATACAAGTGCATGAACGTCCCAAGGAGATGAATGCAACCTTTTGGTGCACATACAAGTCACTTGAAGCCTTTCTTTATGACTAAGCATTCATGCACAAACTAAGGGGGAAGAAAGTGTCCATTCAGCTAGTGCATGAATCTGCCGAATTTATGAACTATTTTAATACATTAGTGTGAACGTTTTTATTATTGTGTGAACACCTAGATGCCGAATTTGAATGGTCATCTATGTGCCTATAAATATTTGTTTTCTTTCATTTGTAAAGGACTTTTGACTTTTGATCATTTGAATGAACTTTGTTCAAAGAGTGAGTTTTCTCCTCTCTAAATTCGTACGAGTTTCGATCTGACTTATCTAGCGTGCTAGTGGCGTCTATCGTTCTCTTTTGAACTTATCACCTTGCTTTGGTGTGGCGTTCAACCTTCTACAATTCCGCAATCCCACCTTGAACCGAATAGAAATCGGGGTGACACTTTTAGTGTTGAATCGTTTCTGGTGTTTAAGCTCATTTACCCATTCCACCGACTATCCTAGATTTTACCCAACTATAATATCTTTTTACAAAACCGAGCCTTCATTTATCAACTTCCATTTTTCTTATTTTTATACTTAAATCGAGCCTACTACCCTTATAAATTTACCATCACCTTAGCCAACCTTTAAAACCATTTGAAAGCTTCCGCATCTTTAGCCTTATTTCATCCTATTTCCGATAACTCAACTATTCCTCGTCGACGATCGGGCAATCAAGTGAATCGACTCAATCAACCGAGCCGGATCACATCACATGTGTAGCATCATCTGTTTTGTGACAAGAAACCAAATCTTGCAGCCAAAACGCATTGGATCTCCATCACGAGCCCAAATTCTTAAAGGCGAGGCCCAATAACCAAAATCCAGCCCAATCAAGAAATTTCTTCATACTTAGTTGAAAATCAGGCCAAAATGTCAAAGGGCCCAATTTGTAAACATCTTACTTGTTTAATTTAATTTTTTAATCTTTAGGAGCATTACATGTAAAATTCGGCCCAAAACAGCCCATATAAGTGCATGGCCGAATTTACCTTGCTATTTTGTTAATTAGGTTTAATTTTTTTTAGTTACTTGTGAGATTAGGATTTTTTGGAGCCCTATATAAGCATTGGCCAGCCACCCTTTGTGAAAACATCTTATTATTATTTTTTTCTATCAAATTTCAGATTTGTTGAGTGCAGAATTTTCTTTGGGTTTTTTCTCCAAGAATTCTCTCTTGAGTTTTCTTTAGAAGTTGTTTTAACAATCTTTTGATTGTGGGAGCCATCTTCAACCTTCTTCTTGCCATCGATATTCTTTGGAGGGGAGATTAGAGCCGTTTGAAGGAATTTGTGAATTCTTTCTGGAATTCAAGGGTTCTTAGGACTTTTCTTTATTTCTTGCTGTTTCGATTTGTTTCTTTATTCCTACTTGTGCCGATTCATCATCTAATAATTTGCTGTTCTTGTTTGTGTTTCAGCCTTGATTCAAACTCCAAGAACTCTTCATTTAATCGGTTCTTTTATTGGCAACATATAATCGACTCAAAATTCCCCAAAATTTAGGGTTCTTGTCATTTTCTATTTCTTCTTGTTGGGTGAAATTCGGCTGCTGAAATTTGGGCAATTCATATTGGGTGTTCAATTGGACCGAATCGCAACTTAAATTCACTTCTTGAACCATTCAATTTCATCTATTTCTTTCTTTTCTTTTTTTTGCCGTCCAAATCCCTAATCTTCCAATTAAAAATCTGATTGTTTCAATCTACTTACTGTTTTGGTGTTCTTGGCAGATTCGGCTTGTGGGATTTCACTATTGGAGTTCGATTTCATCTTCTTGAACTCCGAATACATTTATTCATTCATTCTTTGTTCCTTGCTGCTCATTTAATTGAATTTGGGGATTTAATTTCAGATCTGATTAGTTTAATCTTGTTCTTTGTTTTTCAGATCTGTTCGTTTAGAGCTTTCGTAGGAGTTTTTCGAGACTTGGCAACTCGATCTTGGTCCGCGCGCAACCTCATATCATTTGGTATCAGATTTTGGGCGTTTTGGGTGTTCTTGGTTGATTTCTAAACTGATCTCTATTTTTTAAAGCATAAACAGCAGTTTTACCCAGAAAAATTGTTAAAAAAATTCATTTGAGTGGGTAAACGTTATCCGATTGATCTGAAATTTTACATACATGTTTTTGGCACTGTGATTGAATATAAAAAAATTATTCCCGCAAAAAAATCAGTCAAAAAAGTCAAAAAATCAAAAAAATACGAAATTCAATAAAAATTTAATAAAAGGTGCAGCGGGTTGAATTTGGTGCCCAAAATTTCCAGATCAAAAATTCAATATATAAGGACACTCCAGATTTAATTTCGTGATTTTTGGAGATCGGGAACACCTCAAACGAAGTTGTCAAGTTACTCCGCAGTTTTTCGGGTTTTCTATTTTCAGCAATTTTTATTGATTCTTAGCTGTAGGTTTTCATTTGTTTACCTTTAACCTTCTTGTTTCTTGTGTTAGTAGGATTTAAACGTGTGCACAACTTCTTCCTCGGTGCAACACGAATCAATTGGTGTCTCGTCAGTTTTTGGCATCCTAGTGCAAATTAGGATTCTTTGGTAGTTTGGTTCACACTCTCTAATTGGTTGATATAAACTCTGATAAAGAACTCACAAGATTGAATTCGACCTCATTGAGAATTTCATTTTTTTCTTTTTGAGTGATTAACGGTGAGGTTTGATAACTTTTATTTTTGAGTGTTGAGTGTTTATTTTTGCAGCTTTTTTGGAAGATGTCTAAAGATGACCATAATGATACACTTATGGCAGTCCAAGAACAGTTAGAAGGACACGCTGCTGCAATCATACAAATAAATGCTACCCTTCAAGCATTAAATACTACTTTGAATGAGGTACGAATGAATCAAGAACTTCAATATCGAGATCCAATCAGGGAAGATAGGAATAACCAGCCCCATAGGCGCGGCCCTCGACGTGTCCCTAGAATGGATGATGATTTTCCTGATCGTGGACAACCTTCTTTGGCAAAACCGAAATTCACAATTCCCCAATTTCGTGGTAAGAATGATCCTGACGCTTATTGTGAATGGGAATCTAAGATTGAACTCATGTTTCGGTATTATAAATGTCCGGATGATGAAAAGGTCACGTTAGCATCACTGGAATTTTCTGATTATGCATTAAGTTGGTGGACTCAACTTGGGGTAAACCGCCATCGGAATTATGAAGGTGAGATTTCGACATGGGATGAGTTGAAACAGATTATGCGTAAAAGGTTTATTCCACCTCACTACTATAGAGAAATTAAAACAAAGTTGAGAAGACTTATCCAAGGTAGTAGGACGGTGGATGAATATTTTAAAGAGATGGAGATGCTCATTCAGAGAGCTAATGTGGAGGAAGATGAAGAAACAACTATGGTTCGATTCATTGATGGTTTGAACAGGCCGATAGCTAATACATTGAGGCTACAAACTTACATTGATTTGGAAGAAGCAGTTCACAAAGCCATTGAGATCGAGCAACAATTAAAGGAACAAAGGTTTGGGTCCTTCTCTACTTCACAATATTATCGAGGTAACAATTCCAATTCTGATTTTAAGAGTTCAAAACCACCTTTTGTTACTAACAAGTCTTCTTTGAGTAATGGAAGTAAACAATCAGATTGGAAAAAAGGGGCTCCTGCAAAAACGCAAACACCGTCTAAGCAACCCAATTTAGGTGATTCGAGTGCGAAGAGGACTCGTGAGATTGAATGCTTTAAGTGCAAAGGGCGTGGTCATTATAGTAGAGAATGCCCTAACACGAGATTACTTCTTCTAAAAGATAATGGTGAGTACACTTCCGACTCTGATAATACAGATCCAGATTTGCCAGAACTTGTGGATGACAATGATAATGGCGACGAGTTGGTCGAACCACCAAAGGAAGGGGACTTTGCTAATTTTCAATGCCTTGTAGTTCGTCGAACCCTTAACATTCAGATGAAAGATGATGAGAGCCAAAGGACCAATATTTTCCATTCTCTGTGTTTTATTAAAGGTAACTTATGTTCACTCATTATTGATAGTGGGAGTTGCTCGAATGTAGTGAGTAGTTATTTGGTGGATTCTTTAAAGTTGCCTTGTACCAAACACCCTAAGCCATATCACCTCCAGTGGCTTAATGAATGTTCCGAAGTTAAAGTTACGAAACAGTCCTTAGTCACTTCTAAACTCGGCAATTATGAGGATGACATATGGTGTGATGTAGTCCCCATGCATGCGGCACACTTGCTCCTTGGACGACCTTGGGAATTTGATCGCGATGTTACACACCAAGGTAAACTTAATCGATACTCCCTTGTATTTAAAGGCAAGAAATTCACTTTTGCTCCTTTAAATCCTACTGATGTATATAAAGATCAATTGAGGATGATAAAATTTTGTGAGGGGGTAAGGGAGAAAGAGCAAGTACAAAAGACAGAGAGAAAAGAGGCTAATAGTAGTGGAAAAAGTCAAAATTTAAAAAGCCCAAAGGTGAGTGAATCCTCTAGTGGTAAAATGAGCGGAAAAAATCTTTTGGCAACAAAAAAAGATGTGAAGAGAGCCCTACTTAATAAACAGCCTTGTATCCTTGTGAGGTTGAGGCAAAATTATTTATCTTTATCTAACATTAACGAAAATTTGCCTAGTGTGTTTCAATCTCTTTTGCAGGATTATGAGGATGTTTTTAGTGAGGCCCCTAAAGGTTTACCACCTTTACGAGGGATAGAACATCAAATTGACTTAGTACCCGGAGCTTCAATCCCAAATCGACTAGCCTATAGATGCAATCCCGAGGAGACAAAGGAATTGCAAAGGCAAGTGGAGGAATTACAGACAAAGGGTACATTCGTGAGAGCCTAAGTCCTTGTGCTGTTCCTGTCTTATTGGTGCCAAAGAAAGATGGTACGTTTCGTATGTGTGTTGATTGTCGCCCTATCAACAAGATAACGGTAAAGTATCGACACCCAATCCCTAGACTTGATGATATGCTTGATGAATTACATGGTTCAATAATATTTACAAAAATTGATTTAAAAAGCGGTTATCATCAAATTCGAATGAGGGAAGGGGATGAATGGAAAACAGCCTTTAAAACAAAATTTCGATTGTATGAATGGTTAGTTATGCCTTTCGGCCTTACTAATGCACCTAGTACATTTATGAGATTAATGAATCATGTTTTGAGGCTACATTTGAGTAAATTTGTAGTAGTTTACTTTGATGATATTTTAATTTACTCAAAGTCATTAGATGATCATGTTTTCCATGTTCGAACCGTTTTGGATATTCTACGAACTGAAAGATTATTTGCCAACCTTGATAAATGCACATTCTGTTGTGATAAACTAATATTCTTAGGTTTCATAGTTAGTGCTCAGGGTATTCATGTCGACGAGGACAAAGTTAAGGCAATTAAGGAGTGGCCGACTCCTAAATCGGTAACTGAGGTGAGATCTTTCCATGGTTTAGCTAGTTTTTATAGACGATTTGTGAAAGATTTCTCTACTATTGCAGCCCCATTGACTAAAGTTATAAAGAAATCAGTGGGTTTCAAATGGGGTGAAACCCAAGAAACAGCTTTTCAAACTCTAAAAGCTAAGTTATGTTCTGCTCCTTTGCTTAAATTACCTGATTTTGCTAAAACTTTTGAACTTGAGTGTGATGCTTCAGGAATTGGAATCGGCGCCGTTTTAATGCAAGATAAGCAACCTATTGCTTATTTTAGTGAGAAATTGAACGGTGCACAGTTAAATTACTCGACTTATGACAAAGAACTATTGGCATTAGTTCGTGCACTTCAAGTATGGCAACATTATTTGCTGCCTAATGAGTTTGTCATACATACAGATCATGAGTCTCTTAAATGGTTAAAGGGACAAGGTAAGTTGAGTAAAAGGCATGCCCGATGGGTAGAATTCATTGAAACATTCCCTTATGTGATTCAATATAAAACAGGTAAAGATAATGTAGTCGCAGATGCTTTGTCTAGACGATATACTTTAATAACTACATTGAATGCTAAAGTCTTAGGGTTTGAACATATTAAAGAGTTATATGATGATGATACTGATTTCAGCCATATCTATAAGAATTGTGGACATACTGCTTTTGAAAAATTTTATCTTGTAGATGGCTTTCTTTTTCGTTTAAACAGGTTATGCATACCAAAGTGTTCCATGAGGGAATTGTTGATTCATGAAGCCCATAGTGGGGGACTAATGGGACATTTTGGAGTGGCCAAAACACTAGACATATTGCAAGAACACTTCCATTGGCCACATATGAAGAAGGATGTGGAAAAGGTATGTTCCAAGTGCATTACATGCAAACAAGCAAAATCTAAGGTAATGCCTCATGGCCTTTACACTCCTCTATCGATTCCTACTTCACCTTGGGTAGATTTATCCATGGATTTTATTTTAGGTTTGCCTCGAACAAAAAAAGGAAGAGATAGTATATTTGTTGTTGTTGACAGGTTTTCAAAGATGATACGAGTCATAAAGGCCCAATCCAAGTTCAAGAACGTGATGGGCTCACATTGCCACAAGGCCAAATAACGAGATCAAAGGCCCGACAAATGCGGTCCAAACTAAATGGGACCATTCAAGAGCTTGTTAGCAAGGCCTTAGATGCATACACGAGAGAACAAGAAAATCAAGATTCACTTTCTTGTTTTCAAGAAAATCAAGAAACCGAATCTTGGCCCAATTTTGCTGTTCGAAGAGATTTCAAGAATCAAGAAAATCAAGATTTCAAATCTTGGAAATCTTGGTCCAAGAAACCAAATCTTGCAGCCAAAACGCATTGGATCTCCATTACAAGCGTCAACGACCCAATTTTGGTAGGAGATGGATCACGAGCCCAAATTCTTGAAGGCGAGGCTGATGTGATCCGGCCCGATTGATTGAGTCGGGTTCACTTAAGATGCCCGATCGTCGACGAGAAGCTCGTTCAAATTTGTAGATAGATGGAGTTTGAATGTTTTATAAGCGGAAGGTAGGCAAAATGGGTTCAAAGGATGGGTTTTGGTTTGATGAAAGATAGGTTCGGTTTAACAAAGAATTAAGTTACAAAGATGATAAATAGATGGAAATGGATAAAGAACTCAAACTTTAAGAATGATTCAATACTAAAAAGTATTGCCCCGAGTCTTATATTGCTTAAGGTGAATTTTGATGAAGGATAGAAGCGGACCGTGACCCGTTACCTATATGGAGGTAAGAACCAAAGGTATAGGAAGATGGTTGAACGCCACACCGATTCGGTGATAAGTTCAATGGAGTTTGGATTGACACCACTAGCAAGCTAGATAAGTCGCTTCGAGATTCGAACGAAAGAAGAGAGGAGGTAACCTCACAAGAACAAAAGTTCTATTAAGTTTAATTGATCAAATTCTGTAACCTTTTACAATAAACAAGTAATCTATTTATAAGCCTAAAATGCCTATTGATATTCGGCATCTATGTTGTTCACACTAACTTAAATTCTGTTCACACAGGTATTTAACATGTTCACACAAATAGCATTAAAATCCAGTTCATGCTTGAAGATGGTATATGAATTGGCCGAACCATCATGATGCTTCACTTGATGCATTCATGCATCCTTAGCCTTGAAGAATCTCCATAATTCCATGAATGTGCAGCTCTTTAATGATCCTACATCTCCCTTGGCTGAATGAGGCATTAATGTGCCTAAAATACTTGAATGGTCATCTTGAAAATGCATGAATCATGCATGAAACGTCCCATGTATTTTCCCCCATAAATATGATCCATGAATCTTCAAATACATGAGCTTTCAGCAACTCCCTCTTGCATGAACGTCCCAAATGCATGTGCTCCTTTAAATGCCATCCATTGAACCTCAATTGTGCATGCACACTCCCATACATTGCACCAATCCGTTCATGAACCTGCAGCAAATTAAATCAGCAAGTTAAATGCATTTCAAACACATTAAATTAGTAGCATATGAACTCAATAATTTGTACATTAAATTTGGCCATACATATTAACAATTTCAGACATATTTAAAACATCATAATTTATTAAGTATTTAATTTAGATATAATTAAAACACTTAATTAATTATTTGTCCAGATGTTAACAAATTAACTAACTTAAGATAAACAACTAATTTAACTAATGACAAATTAAATGGTTTATTTCAGCAAAATAAATGCAAGCTAAAGAAAGCTAAAAATAAGCTCATTGGGTTAAGATTGAGCTGAATTGAGCTTGAATGAGTTGACTTGAGCTCGAGTGAGCTGGAAACGAGCTAAACGGAGCTTAACGAAATGAAATTGAACTAATTCAGCTCGCATGGATTTGCAAACAATGCTTA
This sequence comes from Gossypium hirsutum, assembly GCF_007990345.1. Lineage (NCBI taxonomy): Eukaryota > Viridiplantae > Streptophyta > Magnoliopsida > Malvales > Malvaceae > Gossypium > Gossypium hirsutum. The sequence goes on from NC_053444.1 coordinate 27,204,045, forward strand.
GGGAGCTGATCCAAAAGTGTGCCCGGGGCATGGTCGTATCAGAGGCCCAATAACCAAAATCCAGCCCAATCAAGAAATTTCTTCATACTTAGTTGAAAATCAGGCCAAAATGTCAAAGGGCCCAATTTGTAAACATCTTACTTGTTTAATTTAATTTTTTAATCTTTAGGAGCATTACATGTAAAATTCGGCCCAAAACAGCCCATATAAGTGCATGGCCGAATTTACCTTGTTATTTTATTAGTTAGGTTTAATTTTTATTAGTTACTTGTGAGATTAGGATTTGTTGGAGGCCTATATAAGCATTGGCCAGCCACCCTTTGTAAAAACATCTTATTATCATTCAATACATTAAATTTCAGTTTGTTAGAGTGCAGAATTTTCTTTGGGGTTTTCTCCAAGAATTCTCTCTTGAGCTTTCTTTAGAAGTTGTTTTAACAATCTTTTGATTGTGGGAGCCATCTTCAACCTTCTTCTTGCCATCGATATTCTTTGGAGGGCAGATTAGAGCTGTTTGAAGAGATTTGTGAAATCTTTTGGGATTTCAAGGATCTTTAGGACTTATCCTTTAATTTTTGCTGCTCAATTTCTTTTATTTAATTCTACTTGTGCCGAATCTCAATTCTAATCTATTTGCTATTTTATTTGTGTTTCCAGCCCTCGTTTATCTTAAAGAATTGATCAATTTCACTTTTTGCTGGAGTTCGACAATCAGCCCTAAATCCCCAAATTCTAGGGTTCTTGCTGAATGCACACTTATTCTTCTTGGGTGAATTTGGTTGTGGAAACTTAGGGGAAACGTTCGTGGTGGTCAATTGAGCAGATCGCCCTTGCTTTCTTAGCCTCAATAGCCATTTTATGCCTTCAATTTCTTTCTTTCTCATTGACGCATAAACCCTAATTTGTTTCAAGAAATTCTGGTCGATCTAATTTGCTTGCTGATTTGGTGTTCTTTGACAGATTCGACTTGTGGGAGTTCATTCTTGGGAATCAATTTTGTGTTCTTGGTTTCAAGAAACCTCTTTCATAAGTGATACGAGTCATAAAGGCCCAATCCAAGTTCAAGAACGTGATGGGCTCAAATTGCCACAAGGCCCAATAACGAGATCAAAGGCCCGACAAATGCGGTCCAAACTAAATGGGACCATTCAAGAGCTTGTTAGCAAGGCCTTAGATGCATACATGAGAGAACAAGAAAATCAAGATTCACTTTCTTGTTTTCAAGAAAATCAAGAAATCGAATCTTGGCCCAATTTTGCTGTTCAAAGAGATTTCAAGAATCAAGAAAATCAAGATTTTAAATCTTGGAAATCTTGGTCCAAGAAACCAAATCTTGCAGCCAAAACGCATTGGATCTCCATTACGAGCATCAACGACCCAATTTTGGTAGGAGATGGAGCAAAAGTGAATTTCTTGCCTTTAAATACAAGGGAGTATCGATTAAGTTTACCTTGGTGTGTAACATCGCGATCAAATTGCCAAGGTCGTCCAAGGAGCAAGTGTGCCGCATGCATGGGGACTACATCACACCATACGTCATCCTCATAATTGCTGAGTTTAAAAGTGACCAAGGACTGTTTCGTAACTTTAACTTCGGAACATTCATTAAGCCACTGAAGGTGATATGGCTTAGGGTGTTTGGTACAAGGCAACTTTAAAGAATCCACCAAATAACTACTCATTACATTCGAGCAACTCCCACTATCAATAATGAGTGAACATAAGTTACCTTTAATAAAACACCGAGAATGGAAAATATTGGTCCTTTGGCTCTCATCATCTTTCATCTGAATGTTAAGGGTTCGGCGAACTACAAAGCAATGGAAATTAGCAAAGTCCCCTTCTTTTGGTGGTTCGACCAACTCTTCGCCATTATCACTGTCATCCATAAGTTCTGGCATATCTGGATCTGTTTTATCAGAGTCGGAAGTGTACTCACCATTATCTTTCAGAAGAAGTAATCTCGTGTTAGGGCATTCCCTACTATAATGACCACACCCTTTGGACTTAAAGCACTCAATCTCACGAGTCCTCTTCGCACTCGAATCTCCTAAATTGGGCTGCTTAGAAGGTGTTTGCGTTTTAACAGGAGCCCCTTTTTCCAATCTGATTGCTTGCTTCCATTACTCAAAGAAGGCTTGTTAGTAACGAAAGGTGATTTTGAGCTCTTAAAATCAGAATTGGAATTGTTACCTCGGTAATATTGTGAAGTCGAGAAGGAACCAAACCTTTGTTCCTTTAGTTGTTGCTCGATCTCAATGGCTTTATGAACTGCTTCTTCCAAATCAATGTAAGTTTGTAGCCTCAATGTATTAGCTATCGGCCTGTTCAAACCATCAATAAATCGAACCATAGTTGTTTCTTCATCCTGATACGAGCTCGTTTCGTATGAAATAACGAGTCGTAATATTTCCCGATCGAAATTAGGTAGTGTCGGCCTTGAAATAAATTCAAGTCTTGGTGTTTAAAATTAAATGGCTTTGGAAAACGAGGGAGTTTGATGGAGTGTTGTTTGCTGGATATTTCAATGAAAACAAGTCGAACCCTTATTAGCAAATAAGGACCCGGGGCTTAAGGTTTCAAAGAAAGAAAGGATTTTAGGATAAAACCGAGACCCTCTATTTAGCAAAATAGGAACCTACGGTATGAAGAACGCCACACCAATGGTGATAAGTTCGAAACAAAGTTAGATTGACGCCACTTGTTGAAGATAAGTCAATTTGAGCTTTGGAGAATAAAGAGAGTGAATTGCCTCACTAAAATGATATTTCATTCAGAAATTTGTCAAAAGTCCTTTTACAAGAAAATGAGTAACTATTTATAGCCTAATGCCTAATAGCCGAATGGACATATTCTAGACTTAGTTTCTAAGCAAACATTGAACAAAAATGGCCAATGTAGGTTCGGCTGAATGGTGACCATACATGAAGCTTCCATATTAAGCAAATGAATCTTGGGAATGCATGTAGCAGCTACATTCAGCTGATGAGCTTAATTGATCATTCAATAGGCAACTCTTGCTGAAAAATTATCAATAATAAAGAGGGCACTTGAACAGCCACATTAGGTGTGAATGGACGGTTTTGAAAAGCCTTAAAATGTGAACACCAAGAACCGAATGGCCAAAATGTATCCAGCAATGTGAAGGAAATAATGGCAGCTTGAAAAACTATCTCTTTAGCCGAATGGTCACTTAGAGAACTTCAATAATCAGCACACCATTTTTAATGTAGTTCATGCATGTATCATTAGGAGCATTGAATCCAACATGCATGCATCTTGCACACCACATTCGGCCAACCTTTCCCATGCATCTTCCACATTCGGCTGAACCTAAATAAAACAAATGAACCTCATTAATTTAACTCAATTCAGCTGAACATAATATGAACATACTAATTAACATTAAGCCGAATTAAATATGTACTAAACAAGACACATTAATTCGGCTGAACATAGTTAATTCATGTAATATATTCAAACAAATTAAATGACATCTAGACACCTTTAATTCAACCAAATCAACATATTAAACACTTGTAATAAATTAAGACATATTTAAAAGCTGTAATGAAACTTATTTAAATGCTTATTTAAATGGTCTAAAATTCCAGCAGCAAATTAATTAGCTAGAACGAAATTCAGCTTCAAAGAAGTTGAATATGTTCAGCTCGTTTTTAAACTCCTTGCTATCATTTTCCTCAACCCGTTCCACCATTGCTAAAATAGCATCTTTTGAATCGTTTAGCTCTAGCTCGCATTATTGGACCAATGGGCAGCTTAATGGCTTCTTGTTCGTTCTCCATTTGGTTCGTAGGCAAGCTCACATCACATCCTCCTCCACATTAGCTCTCTGAATGAGCATCTCCATCTCTTTAAAATATTCATCCACTGTCCTACTACCTTGGATAAGTCTTCTCAGCTTTGTTTTAATTTCTCTATAGTAGTGAGGTGGAATAAACCTTTTACGCATAATCTGTTTCAACTCATCCCATGTCGAAATCTCACCTTCATAATTCCGATGGCGGTTTACCCCAAGTTGAGTCCACCAACTTAATGCATAATCAGAAAATTCCAGTGTTACTAACGCTACCTTTTCATCATCCGGACATTTATAATACCGAAACATAAGTTCAATCTTAGATTCCCATTCACAATAAGCGTCAGGATCATTCTTACCACGAAATTGGGGAATTGTGAATTTCGATTCTGCCAAAGAAGGTGCCCACGATCATGAAAATCATCATCCATTCTAGTGACACGTCGAGGGCCGCGCCTCTGGGGTTGGTTATCCTTATCTTCTTTGATTGGATCTCGATATTGAGGTTCTTGATTCAATCGCACCTCATTGATGGTAGCAGTCAAAGCTCGAAGAGCAGCAGCCTGTTCATCCAACTGTTGTTGGAATTTTTTAAATATGTCACTATTATTATCACCTGTAGACATTTTTTTTTAAAAAGCTGCAAAAATAAACACTCAACACTCAAAAATAAAAGTTATCAAACCTCATCGTTAATCACTCAAAAAGAAAAAAATGAAATTCTCAATGAGGTCGAATTCAATCTTGTGAGTTCTTTATCAGAGTTTATATCAACCAATTAGAGAGTGTGAACCAAACTACCAAAGAATCCTAATTTGCACTAGGATGCCAAAAACTGACGAGACACCAATTGATTCGTGTTGCACCGAGGAAGAAGTTGTGCACACGTTTAAATCCTACTAACACAAGAAACAAGAAGGTTAAAGGTAAACAAATGAAAACCTACAGCTAAGAATCAATAAAAATTGCTGAAAACAGAAAACCCGAAAAACTGCGGAGTAACTTGACAACTTCGTTCGAGGTGTTCCCGATCTCCAAAAATCACGAAATTAAATCTGGAGTGTCCTTATATATTGAATTTTTGATCTGGAAATTTTGGGCACCAAATTCAACCCGCTGAATCTTTTTTAAAATTTTTATTAAATTTCATCTTTTTTGATTTTTTGACTTTTTTGACTGATTGTTTTGCGGGAATAATTTTTTTATATTCAATCACAGTGCCAAAAACATGTATGTAAAATTTCAGATCAATAGGACAACATTTACCCACTCAAATGAATTTTTTTGAACAATTTTTCTGGGTAAAACTGCTGTTTATGCTTTAAAAAAAAGAGATCAGTTTAGAAATCAACCAAGAACACCCAAAACGCCCAAAATCTGATACCAAATGATATGGGGTTGCGCGCGGACCAAGATCGAGTTGCCAAGTCACGGGAAACTCCTACGAAAGCTCTAAACAAACAGATCTGAAAATTAAAACAAAGAACAAGATTAAACTAATCAGATCTGAAATTAAATCCCCAAATTCAATTAAATGAGCAGCAAGGAACAAAGAACGAATGAATAAATGTATTCGGAGTTCAAGAAGATGAAGTCGAACTCCAATAGTGAAATCCCACAAGCCGAATCTGCCCAAGAACAAACCGACAATAAAAACCCCAAATTCCAGCAACTTGATTTCCCAAAATCAGAATGTATTAATCGACAAGAACCCTAGGATTTAGGGATTTTGGTTCGAAACTTTACTGCCCAAAAGTAGACCGATTAAATGGAAGGATCTTGGAGTTAAACAAAGCTGAAACACAAGCAAGAACAGCAAAAAAAGATTAGATAATGAATCGGCACAAGTAGGAATAAAGAAACAAATCGAAACAGCAAGAAATAAAGAAAAGTCCTAAGAACCCTTGAATTCCCGAAAGAATTCACAAATTCCTTCAAATGGCTCTAATCTCCCCTCCAAAGAATATCGATGGCAAGAAGAAGGTTGAAGATGGCTTCCACAATCGAAAGATTGTTAAAACAACTTCTAAAGAAAACTCAAGAGAGAATTCTTGGAGAAAACCCCAAAGAAAATTCTACACTCAACAAATCTGAAATTTGATAGAAAAAATAATAATAAGATGTTTTTACAAAGGGTGGCTGGCCAATGCTTATATAGGCCTCCAACAAATCCTAATCTCACAAGTAACTAATAAAAAATTAAACCTAATTAATAAAATAACAAGGTAAATTCGGCCATGCATATGGGCTGTTTTGGGCCGAATTTTACATGTAATGCTCCTAAAGATTAAAAAATTAAATTAAACAAGTAAGATGTTTACAAATTGGGCCCTTTGACATTTTGGCCTGATTTTCAACTAAGTATGAAGAAATTTCTTGATTGGGCTGGATTTTGGTTATTGGGCCTCGCCTTCAAGAATTTGGGCTCGTGATCCATCTCCTACCAAAATTGGGTCGTTGACGCTCGTAATGGAGATCCAATGCGTTTTGGCTGCAAGATTTGGTTTCTTGGACCAAGATTTCCAAGATTTGAAATCTTGATTTTCTTGATTCTTGAAATCTCTTCGAACAGCAAAATTGGGCCAAGATTCGGTTTCTTGATTTTCTTGACAACAAGAAAGTGAATCTTGATTTTCTTGTTCTCTCGTGTATGCATCTAAGGCCTTACTAACAAGCTCTTGAATGGTCCCATTTAGTTTGGACCGCATTTGTCGGGCCTTTGATCTCGTTATTGGGCCTTGTGGCAATTTGAGCCCATCACGTTCTTGAACTTGGATTGGGCCTTTATGACTCGTATCAAACTCCCTCTTGCATGAACGTCCCAAATGCATGTGCTCCTTTAAATGCCATCCATTGAACCTCAATTGTGCATGCACTGATGTGATCCGGCCCGGGTTAATTGAGTCGTTTCACGTAATTGCCCGATCGTCGACGAGGAATAGTTGAGTAATCGAAAATAAGATGAAATAAGGCTAAAGATGCGGAAGCTTTCAAATGGTTTTAAAGGTTGGCTAAGGTGATGGTAAATTTATAAGGGTAGTAGGCTCGATTTAAGGATAAAAATAAGAAAAATAGAAGTTGATAAATGAAGGCTCGGTTTTGTAAAAAGATATTATAGTTGGGTAAAATCTAGGATAGTCAGTGGAATGGATAAATGAGCTTAAACACCAGAAACGATTCAACACTAAAAAGTGTCACCCCGATTTCTATTCGGTTCAAGGTGGGATTGCGGAATTGTAGAAGGGTTGAACGCCACACCAAAGCAAGGTGATAAGTTCAAAAGAGAACGATAGACGCCACTAGCACGCTAGATAAGTCAGATCGAAACTCGTACGAATTTAGAGAGGAGAAAACTCACTCTTTGAACAAAGTTCATTCAAATGATCAAAAGTCAAAAGTCCTTTACAAATTGAATTTAACAACTATTTATAGACAAAGACTAGGCTAGCCGAATAGTCATATGAATGCTTAAGAATTAAGCAAATGAATTCCTTTAATGTGCTTAACTAAATTCGGCTGAATGGAGCTCCAATGGTCATCTTCTAGAAAGAGCAATGAACTTAGAAGCTTGGAAAGATGCATGGCAGCAGCTAGGTTCGGTTAATGGACTTAAACAAACTCAATTAATTGGCAACTTTTGTTGAAAAGTGATCAGCAATTAAAGGTGGTAATGAGCAGCCACCAAGGTGTGAAAACTCAGCTTTGAAGAGTCATGGCATGTGAACATATAGAACTGAACAGCCAAGATGAATCCAGCAATGTGAAAAGAATTAAAAGTCGTGATGCAACCTTAGCCCGGGAAATTACTACCGAATCCATTGAGCTGCCACGAGGACCAATAACTCGATCACGAGCTAAGAGATTTCGAAATGCAATAGCAAGCTATGTGGAATGAGCTTGGGAAGAGGGAGTGGCCGGATTTGATAGTCGTGCTTCAAACCGTTCAAAAGGCGTTACTTGCAATTTATTGCAAGCTAAATTTGTTTCTTTTAATTAACTTGTTTTAGTTTAATAAATAAGTTGCTGATCAATTAATTTAACTTATCTTAAAGTTTTAATACATGAGTTAGTTATTGAACTTTATTAAATAAGATGCTTCTTAATTGATCTAGTTCCTAGGATTATTTATTGATGCATAAATTAAGTTCTTTAAATTATGCTTCTTTAATTAAACTTTTTGCTGAATATAGATGAAATATTTGAATTGTGAGCTATCCAATTCTCTTTGTTCTTTCGGAATTGATTTGACTTATCAAGCATAGCTTGTGGCGTCCATCTTTTCTTTGCTGCTGAACTTATCACCTTTGGTGTGGCGTTCAATATACCTTTGGTTCCTATGATAGTTGATAGTGGGTCAAGGTTCCTTTCCTGTTTCCTTTAACCGAAAACACCTAAAGACCATTTTGAGATTCGGGTCAACAATTCGTTATTGTTGGTTCATTTTCGGTCTTAGCCAATTAATTTGTTATTGTTTCCTCTTTATTTTGTTTATTACCTTTGTTTGAAGCCATTATCTCTATTTTGTTTCATTTTAAAATCGAAACGAATCCATCCTTACTCAATTCACGATTGGGCAACACATACGACTCAAAACATCACGAGACGAGTTCGTATCAAGTTGGCTGAATGGTCAACTTGCGAGTAGGAAACAATAGCTTCTTTGGCCGAATGGTCACCTAGGATACTTCAAACAGCAGCCAAATTTAATTCCCCAAACATGCATGTGCCGTCCCCTTACATGTATCTTCTTTTAATTCATTCATGCACCAGGGACGTCCAAATGTGATGTACCTACAGCAAAATTTATTCAATAAATCAAATACATTTTTAAACACATTAATTTGGCAGCAAATGACACAAAAATTATGCACATTAAATTCGGCCACCTTAGGACATAATTAAAACATGTAATAAAATTGACACATTAAAACATGCATAAAAAAACATATTAATGAGCTGTAGAAATTAAGACAAATTAATAACATATAATTATAACTCAATTATCATGCATAATTAAATTTGTCCAGATTTTAAACCAAATAAATAATGAATATTAATTGAGCTGTAATAAACTAATTAAATGACTCAAATAATTATTTCAGCTACTATAATAAGGTCTTAATGAAATTGAGCTAGTTCGAGCTCATTGAGCTTGAAAGGAGCTGGGAACGAGCTAAATGAAGCTCCACAAAATAAGATTGAGCTACGTCCGGCTTGCAAACACTACGAGCCTCGCTTGTAGGCTGATGCAATGGCCGTTCCCAAGGTGGGTCGTATCATTCCCTCCCTCTTTAGAGCGATTTGTCCCCAAATCAGGCCACTTGCTCGCAAAGAAACTTTCATTAACAATGACCCCTTGGTTGTTGAATTTGACAAACTTGCGCCCAGAAACCTTGTCTATCCTTGAGATTATGGATTTGAGGATCGGTTTTACCATTTTCTCGCAATATGAACCTTCTCTTCTCAGGAATATAATGTAATTGTAATTCCTTGCTTGGTTTAACCTGAAAAAATGAAGAGACAGGAAGACAACGATTAATCAAAACATTTTTCTTTCTCTCACTCAAATTTCTTTCACTTTCTCACAATCTCGATTCTTTTCTTTTGAATCATTTTTCTTTTCTTTTTCACTCTCTCTCAATTTCTTTTTTTGTTCATTCAAATCTTCCAGGGATTGCTTTAATCGTTGTTGATCTTCCATCACTTGTTGTGGAGACAATGGGACCAAAGTGATATTTTTGCCTTTGTGCTTGAATGAATATTGGTTCGAGAACCCATCGTGCTTGACTCGCCGATCGAACTGCCACGGCCTCCCAAGCAGTAAGTGGCCCGCATGCATGGGTACAACGTCGCACAAAATCTCGTCTTGGTATCTTCCAATTGAAAAGGGAATCAATGCTTGTTTGGTTACCTTAAGTTCGACTCCTTCATTGAGCCATTGTAACTTGTAGGGACTCAGGTGCTTAAGGGTTGGCAAAGACAACTTCTCGATCATAAGTGTGCTTGCAACATTTGTGCAACTCCCGCCATCGATTACAATGCTACAAACCTTTCCATGAACATAACATCAAGTATGAAACAAATTCTCGCGTTGCGGTTCACCCATAGAGCTTTGCACACTAAGACTTCTTTTTACAATGAGCATTTCACCTTCAACAGCAAATTCTACTTCATCTTCATTTTCGGATGGATGTTGAACTTCTTCTTCGTTTTTGTCTACTTCATCCTCTGATTCAATCTCACCATTGGGAAGCATAATCATTGTGTTACGATTTGGGCATTGGCTTGCGATGTGCCCTCTCCCTTGGCACTTAAAACACTTAATATCACGTGTTCGGGATTGAGTGTTTTCAATGGCCTTACCTTTGCTAGATTCGGCCATAAACTTGTTGGACTTCATGGGCACCGCAGTTTCTTTTGATTGATTCATTGAAACATTCTTACTTGTCCCTTGGTTCCATTTGGATACATTTGAAGAGGAATATCCTCGTATGGCTCCTTTCATCTTGAGTTGTTTTTCGACCTTGATCGCCATGTGAACCATATCGACGATCTCCACGTAGTGTTGCAACTCAACTATGTTGGCTATTTCACGGTTAAGTCTGGCTAAGAAACGAGCCATAGTTGCCTCTCGATCTTCCTGATACGAGCTCGTTTCAGAGGTAAAGACGAGTCGTAATCTTTCCCGATCGAAATTAGGTAGTGTTGGAATTGAATCAAATTCAAGTCTTGGTGTTTGAAGTTGGATGGCTTTAGGAACAAAGGAGTTTGATGGGTTGTTGTTTGCTGGGTAATTCGATGAAACAAGATCGAACCCTTATTATCAAATAAGGACCCGGGCTTAAGGTTTCAAAGAAAGAAATGGAAATAGGATAAAAACCGAGACCCTCTATTTAGCAAAATAGGAACCTACGGTATGAAGAACGCCACACCAATGGGTGATAAGTTCGAACAAAGTCAGATTGACGCCACTCGTTGAAGATAAGTCAATTTGAGCTTTGGAGAATAAAGAGAGTGAATTTCTCACTAAAATTATATTTCATTCAGAAATTTGGCAAAAAGTCCTTTTACAAGAAATTCAGCAACTATTTATAGCTTGAGTGACTAGTAGCCGAATAGACAAGTTCAAGACTTAATATCTAAGCAAACATTGAAATAAATTCAGCTTAAATCCATGTATATTGGCCAATGTAGATTCGGCTGAATGGTGACCAAAAATTAAAGCTTCCAAATTGATCAAATGAATTTTGGAGATTCATGTAGCAGCCAAGTTTCACCTAATGAGTTTAATTAACTCATTCATTAGGCAACTCTTGTTGAAAAACGACCAGCACTAAAAGAGGAATTGAGCAGCCTTTTTGGGGTGTGAATGGAAGGTTTTGAAGAGTCCCCATGGTGTGAACATGGCTGAACCGAACAGCCATGGTGTGAATAGCCTTTATGCTCCCTTGAGAAGAGAATCAGCCAAGCTTGGAGGGATAAACAACTTGGACACTTTTGGCCGAATAGTTGCCTTGAAAAACACTAAAATTAATCAACTTTAATGCATTAAACCAGCTGCACATGCACCTTCACATTCATTGAATCTACATGCATGAATCTGCCCAATGTATCTTCAAATTCGGGTGCACCTACATAACACAAATGAACTTAATTAAAAACATAATGTGAACATCCTAATTATCATTGTGACAACTTGAATATTAATAAACATGACACATAAATTCAGCTGGACAGATTTAATGCATGTATAAATTTAGACAAACTAAATAAAATCAAGACATCTTTAATTTAACTAGATCAAGACAAATTAATTAACTCAACTTATTAATGCCGAAAATAATAAGACACATTAAATGACTTAAAGGCACAATTAACACCTAGTTAAATTAGTTAATTAGCTTAAACTAAATTAACTAAAATTTATTCCAGCAAAATAAAAAAAAATGCAAAACTAAAAGAAACTAAAATGAGTTTATTGAGCTAGTTCGAGCTCATTGAGGTTGTAAAGAGCTGGAAACAAGCTAATTGAAGCTCCAAAAAATAAAATTGAGCTACGTCCAGCTTGCAAACACGATGAGCCTCGCTTGTAGGCTGAAACAATAGCCGTTCCCGGGGGCGGGTCGTATCACTTCCTCCACATCTGCTCGAATCATGGCCACTTCCATCTCCTTGAAGTAATCCTCCACGCTTCTCGTCCCTTGTGTAAGATTTTGAAGTTTTTGGTACAACTCCCGGTGGTAGTATGAAGGGATAAAACATCGTCGCATTACAGCCTTCATCTCGGACCATGTTTGGATAGGACGCTTGCCATTTCACCTTCGGCTAGTTGTAAGTTGGTCCCACCACACCATTGCGTAGTCCGAAAATTCGATAGCAGCCAACTTAACTTTCTTGGCCTCAGAATAGTTATGGCATTCAAATATAAGCTCGATCTTTTTCTCCCACTCGAGATAAGCTTCGGGATCCGATCGGCCTTGGAATGAAGGGATTGACAACTTAATGCTTTTCAAGTCATCATCGAACCTCCCTCAATTTCGTTGGCCTCAGTTGCGTAGGCCTCTTCGTTGAACATTCGCATTGGACCCTTGATCACTTTCGTGTTCAATCGACTCAGAAGATTCATCATCTAAATCAGATTGCCGTCCTCGATTTCTCGGAGGGCTTAAGGGAGTTCTCCTTCGTTGGGCTCTTGCTTCCACACGATCAAGTCTATCTTGAATCGGTTCTAACTTTTGATCGAGCAATCGTTCGACCTTGCTAAGCATGCTTGCAAATTCAAGTCCGGCACATTTCGAACAGGTTGCCTTTCCGCCATGTTTATTGTAGGGCTTCTTGATATATGAAATTATAACCTCACAACAAAAACTCACAAGTCACTCAAAAAGAAAATAATTCGGCACTCCACTCGTGTTTACACTCTTTAATGGCTTTTTCTTCTCTCTAATGCTCTCACAACACTCGTGCCTTTTTCCACTCAATTTCCTCTCGTGATTTCGTAAGTGACTCATCGTGACCTTATCGTAGTTCAATGGGTCAGCTTCAAATGGCTTTACAAGGGATTGATGTTAGGTTACGGGTAGGCTAAAAGAAACAAGAAAGGCTTTAGGCTAAGTGTGGCTTAGAAGATGAATAGAAGAGAATGCCAAACTTACAAACTCGAAACACTTTTTTTTTATATCGAATTTTTTTTTTCAATTGCGTGAAATTTCACTAAGAAGGATATAAAAGAGTGTAGAATGTGATTTTGGAAAAATTTCTATTGAAGTGTCTCCAGACTCTTTTTTTTTACGGATCTTTCACGTTCTTTTCGTCCGCACCTAGACCGTATGCAATTTTTTTTCCTTTTCAATTTTTTTTGATTTTTTTTTTCGAACTCCTTTTTTTTACGTACCTATTTCAAATTGACTTCGAGTGCTCGTACTTCTCGTTTTTACCAGCTCTGATACCAAATGATGTGATCCGGCCCGGGTTAATTGAGTCATTTCACGTAATTGCCCGATCGTCGACGAGGAATAGTTGAGTTATCGGAAATAGGATGAAATAAGGCTAAAGATGTGGAAGCTTTCAAATGGTTTTAAAGGTTGGCTAAGGTGATGGTAAATATATAAGGGTAGTAGGCTCGATTTAAGGATAAAAATAAGAAAAATAGAAGTTGATAAATGAAGGCTCGGTTTTGTAAAAAGATATTATAGTTGGGTAAAATCTAGGATAGTCGGTGGAATGGATAAATGAGCTTAAACACCAGAAACGATTCAACACTAAAAAGTGTCACCCTGATTTCTATTCGGTTCAAGGTGGGATTGCAGAATTGTAGAAGGGTTGAATGCCACACCAAAGCAAGGTGATAAGTTCAAAAGAGAACGATAGACGCCACTAGCACGCTAGATAAGTTAGATCAAAACTCGTACGAATTTAGAGAGAAGAAAACTCACTCTTTGAAAAAGTTCATTCAAATGATCAAAAGTCAAAAGTCCTTTACAAATTGAATTTAACAACTATTTATAGACAAAGACTAGCCTAGCTGAATAGTCATATGAATGCTTAAGAATTAAGCAAATGAATTCCTTTAATGTGTTTAACTAAATTCGGCTGAATGGAGCTCCAATGGTCATCTTCTAGAAAGAGCAATGAACTTAGAAGCTTGGAAAGATGCATGGCAGCAGCTAGGTTCGGTTAATGGACTTAAACAAACTCAATTAATTGGAAACTTTTGTTGAAAAGTGATCAGCAATTAAAGGAGGTAATGAGCAGCCACCAAGGTGTGAAAACTCAGCTTTGAAGAGTCATGGCATGTGAACATATAGAACCGAACAGCCAAGATGAATCCAGCAATGTGAAAAGAATTAAAAGTCGGCTGAATGGATGATACGACCACGCCTCGGGCACACTTTTGGACCAGCTCCCTAAGCATTGTTTGCAAATCCATGCGAGCTGAATTAGTGCAATTCCTTCTCGTTGAGATCCGTTTAGCTCGTTTCCAGCTCACTTGAGCTCAAGTCAGCTCATTCGAGCTCAATTCAGCTCAATCTTAACCCAATGAGCTTATTTTTAGCTTTCTTTAGTTTGCATTTATTTTGCTGAAATAAACCATTTAATTTGTCTTTAGTTGAATTAGTTGTTTATTTTAAGTTAATTAATTTGTTAAAATCTGGACAAATAATTAATTAAGTGTTTTAATTATATCTAAATTAAATACTTAATTAATTATGATGTTTTAAATATGTCTGAATTTGTTAATATGTATGGCCGAATTTAATGTGCAAATTATTGAGTTCATATGCTGCTAATTTAATGTGTCTGAAATGCATTTAACTTGCTGATGTTATTTGCTGCAGGTTCATGAACGGATATGGGAGTGTGCATGCACAATTGAGGTTCAATGGATGACATTTAAAGTAGCACATGCATTTGGGACGTTCATGCAAGAGGGAGTTGCTGAAAGTTCATGCATTTGAAGATTCATGGATCATATTTATGTGGGAAAGTACATGGGACGTTTCATGCATGATTCATGCATTTTCAAGATGACCATTCAAGTATTTTAGGCACATTAATGCCTCATTCAGCCAAGGGAGATGTAGGATCATTAAAGGGCTGCACATTCATGGAATTATGGAGATTCTTCAAGGTTAAGGATGCATGAATGCATCAAGTGAAGCAACATGATGATTCGGTCAATCCATGCATCATCTCCAAACATGAATCGAATTTTTAATGCTTCATTCATGCACATTCAGCTGAATTCAGCTACAACAAATTAATGATTTCTTTCTAGAAATTTCTAGCATATTCATGGCTGAATTCTTAGCCATTAAGTTGCCCATTCGGCTAGCTTAGTCTTTGCCTATAAATAGCTTACTTGTTTATTGTAAAAGGTTACAGAATTTGATTATTAAACTTAATAGAACTTTTGTTCTTGTGAGGTTACCTCCTCTCTTCTTTCGTTCGAGTCTCGAAGCGACTTATCTAGCTTGCTAGTGGCGTCCATCCAAACTCAATTGAACTTATCAACAAACCGGTGTGGCGTTCAACCATATTTTTATACCTTTGGTTCTTACCTCTATATAGGTATTGGGTCAAGGTTCGCTTCTATCCTTCATCAAATTTCACCTTAAGCAATATAAGACTCGGGCAATACTTTTTAGTATTGAACATTCTTGACGTTTAAGTTTTATTTTCCATCTCCATCAATTACCTTTTTCTAACCTACCTTGTTTCTATTCTAAACCGAATTTATCAACACCAAACCACTCATCTAAACCCCTCTCAAAGCTTCCGCAACCCTTAGCCTAAATCACCCAATTTTGACAACTCCAACTACTCCTCGTAGACGATCGGGCAACTTTGTAAAACGACTCGATTAACCTGGGCTAGATCACATCATTTGGTATTAGAGCTTGCAAAACGAGGAGCACCAACGTTCGTAACAAGGCCGCAAGTAGGTTCGGAACGTGAAAAGAATAATAAAAAAAAAATTCGAGTTGTAATTTAATTTTTTTCCTTCCTTACCTTACTATTGTATTGGAGTATCACAAAAAATCAAAATTCAAAAAAAATCGAAAAAAAAAGAAAAAAAGAAGTGAGCAAAAAAGAAAAAAAAGTAAAAAAAAAGAAGAAAAAAAAAGTGAAAAGTCTTGCGAGTTTTATTTTCATCTCTTATTACTCCGATCATCAAGTTTCCCTTCCTACCATTATTTACCCATCCCAACACCACACTTTAAACCAAGTTTTTTCTTTATTCAGCCTACCTTACACCTGACATTATCCCTTGTAACCCATTTTGAAACCGACCCTCAAGCAGCAAATTAAGTCTACCGAGACGAATTACGAATTTGTGGGATGAGGTCGAGTGGTAAAAGGCAAGAGAGTGTGAGTTCATTCGAGAGAAGAAAAGCCAAATAAGAGTGAAACACGAGTGGTGTGCCATTTATTATTTTCTTTGCGAGAGAACTTGTGAGATTTTGTGGTGAGGATCATTTTTCTTTCTAATTTATCTTGTGTTTTCTAACATTTTGTTGAAACATGTCCGAAGAATTTTCTGAATGTGAATTCCAAGTATGGAAGCGAGAAATGCAAAGGATAATGCGATCTGAATTCTGACGAATACAAAAAGGAGAACTCCAAGTACTATCCGACAAAGATAAAGAAGATTTGACACCTGTTAATGTTGACATCAAAATGAGTTCAAGTCTTCAACAATTGGAGAACGAACCGCAACATAAGAATCTGTTTCATACTCGATGCCGTGTCCACGATAAAATTTGTTGCATCATTGTTAATGGTGACATTAGTTCAAATGTGGCCAGCACTAGAATGGTGGAAAAACTTGGCTTACTCGTTACCGAGCATCCCCAACCTTATAAGCTGTTGTGGTTTAACGACAAAGGTGAATTTGAAGTTACTCAACAAGTGCGTGTTGCATATTCCATCGGCAGATACCAAGACGAAGTCGTTTGTGATGTGGTACCTATTCAAGCTTGCCATTTGTTGCTGGGAGCACCATGGCAATTGGATCACAAGGTCACTCACGATGAACGTACCAATAGGTATTCCTTCAAGCATCAAGGAAGGAAAATCACCTTAGCACCGCTCACACCGGAACAAGTCCATGAGGACCAAATCAAATTGAAAATTTTGGTTGTAAAAGATTTGAGCGAGAAAAGAATAAAGAAAATGAAAATGAAAGAAATGAAAAAGAAAAATGTGAAAATGAGATTTCAAAAACAAAAGAGAGTGAAAAGCAAAAAGAGATTGAAAAAGAAATTGAAAGAGAAGAAAAAGAAAGAGTGGAAAAAGAAATTGAAAGAGAGCTTGAAAAGAAATCAAGTGGAAAAGAAAAAGAGTTCGCAAAAGAAACGAGTGAAGAAAGCAAGCAAGAAAAAGTAAGGAAATTTTTTGCTAACCCCTGTTTGAGTTTGCCTTTTGATTCTTCTTCGTTTCAGGTTTGCAAAATTTCACCCACGGACTAGTTCCAACTTCATTATCTTTCTGACATACGACGTTTTCAATTAATTGAAAAAGGTAAGTTGGATGTTGTGAATAATTTTCAAACTTTCGAAGGTAAGTCAGGTAAGAATCTTTTTGGTCTTCATTCTGATTGTGATTTGTTTTCTATCGATCAATTCAGCCATTTTGTTGGTCTTAGAGAAATCCCATTCAAACATTTGTTTTGTTGTTTAACCTTGGATCGAAATGTTGATTTTTCCTTGAAAAGAGTCTTGCAATGCTCTAATCATCATTTGTTTCCTACTGATTTCCATCACGATCAATTGCAAGATATCATTCTTCCAATGTTTCAAGGTAAGCAAGGTATGAATGTTGAAAATTTTAAAGCACCTCTGCCTTATTCGATTGTTGGTGGACACATTGTTGATGATTTGGTCTTTAGAAAAAATCTAAACTTTGACGTGGCTACTTGTCATTCTTTGATTGATGATGATCCATTTGTTTTGTCTGATGATAAGAAGATTCTTGTTTTTGAATAATATTATTTTCTTGATGGTATTGGTTGTTTATCTTTAACTTGCAATGGAATGCATGTTTTGGATGCTCGAGATGAAAGTCCGTACAATTTGTTCATTCTAACTGATCCTGTTGAAAAGGAGTGGAAATGTATTGATGAGTATGGCATCAGCAAGATTTTTGATGAAGAACGAATAAAACAGCACCAACAAAATATGGAATTGTGTGATCAAAAGTCGACATATCATCTGTTTGGTTGTGTTGATCATGTGAATTATCTAATTTGTGGTGTGAAATTTCCATGTTTTCGTAAATCTTTTCGAACGAAATTTAAAGGGTTTGCTTGTTTGAATTTGAGTATGCTAACACCCTCGTTGCCATTTGGATCGAGTAGTCAAAATCATGTGTTTAATCCTGGAGTTTGTTATTATGAATCATCCATGAAAGAAAGCAAACATCGTAAATTTTGTTTGAATGAATGTGTAAACAATCTTTGTTTGTATGATGCTTTGTCTTTAAGTTTGAAAATGAGACATGTGAATCTTATTGGTTTGTTAAGTCAAAATCAAAATTTTGTTTCCGAAGGTTGTTCTCAACTGTGGTCTAAAAGATCCGAACATGTTTTGCATGATAATGATTTTGAGTTGCTTAGTGTTCTTTCTATGAAGTCTGTCATGAAATTGCCAAATCAAATTGAAATGGCAAGAGAAAATTTTGTTTTTGACCCCGGAGATTATTATTCTTTGTTCTTGTTAAAACGGCTTGGATTTTGTAATTCTGACCTTCGAGATTATGCCTTTCGATTGTTTTGTGATTTAGGTTTGTTTCTATCGAAAAAAATGGTAAGAACAATTTCTATTTTTGACCCTGGTATCAGTTTATTTGTTCGAATTGTGAATCAAATTTCAGAAAGTTCCTTTGTGCTTAACCTTCATCGTGTTACTAATTCGTTTTATTCTTTTATAGGTAATGATGTGAGGCGGTACCCTTCTAAAGAGGGAGGGCATGCGAATGAGCTTCTTTCGATCCAAGCCATTTGTGGCTTTCAAAATCTTGAACGATTTTTCACAAGCAAATGGCCCGATTTAGGGACAAATCGCTTTAAAGAGGGAGGGGATGATACGACCACGCCTCGGGCACACTTTTGGACCAGCTCCCTAAGCATTGTTTGCAAATCCATGCGAGCTGAATTAGTTCAATTCCTTCTCGTTGAGATCCGTTTAGCTCGTTTCCAGCTCACTTGAGCTCAAGTAAGCTCATTCGAGCTCAATTCAGCTCAATCTTAACCCAATGAGCTTATTTTTAGCTTTCTTTAGTTTGCATTTATTTTGCTGAAATAAACCATTTAATTTGTCTTTAGTTGAATTAGTTGTTTATTTTAAGTTAATTAATTTGTTAAAATCTGGACAAATAATTAATTAAGTGTTTTAATTATATCTAAATTAAATACTTAATTAATTATGATGTTTTAAATATGTCTGAATTTGTTAATATGTATGACCGAATTTAATGTGCAAATTATTGAGTTCATATGCTGCTAATTTAATGTGTCTGAAATGCATTTAACTTGCTGATGTTATTTGCTGCAGGTTCATGAATGGATATGGGAGTGTGCATGCACAATTGAGGTTCAATGGATGGCATTTAAAGTAGCACATGCATTTGGGACGTTCATGCAAGAGGGAGTTGCTGAAAGTTCATGTATTTGAAGATTCATGGATCATATTTATGTGGGAAAGTACATGGGACGTTTCATGCATGATTCATGCATTTTCAAGATGACCATTCAAGTATTTTAGGCACATTAATGCCTCATTCAGCCAAGGGAGATGTAGGATCATTAAAGGGCTGCACATTCAAGTGAAGCAACATGATGATTCGGTCAATCCATGCATCATCTCCAAACATGAATCGAATTTTTAATGCTTCATTCATGCACATTCAGCTGAATTCAGCTACAACAAATTTCACCTTAAGCAATATAAGACTCGGGCAATACTTTTTAGTATTGAACATTCTTGACGTTTAAGTTTTATTTTCCATCTCCATCAATTACCTTGTTCTAACCTACCTTGTTTCTATTCTAAACCGAATTTATCAACACCAAACCACTCATCTAAACCCCTCTCAAAGCTTCCGCAACCCTTAGCCTAAATCACCCAATTTTGACAACTCCAACTACTCCTCGTACACGATCGGGCAACTTTGTGAAACGACTCGATTAACCTGGGCCAGATCACATCATTTGGTCAACTTGGGAGTAGGAAACAATAGCTTCTTTGGCCGAATGGTCACCTAGGATACTTCAAACAGCAGCCAAATTTAATTCCCCAAACATGCATGTGCCGTCCTGATCGAGGAATGCGCGCGGACCAAGATCGAGTCGTCAAGTCACGGGAAACTCTTACGAAAGCTCTAAAACGAACAGATCTAAAAATTAAAACAAAGAACAAGATTAAACTAATCAGATCTAAAATTAAATCCCCAAATTCAATTAAATGAGCAGCAAGGAACAAAGAACGAATGAATAAATGTATTCAGAGTTCAAGAAGATGAAATCGAACTCCAATAGTGAAATCCCACAAGCCGAATCTGCCAAGAACACCAAAACAGTAAGTAGATTGAAACAATCAGATTTTTAATTGGAAGATTAGGGATTTGGGCGGCAAAAAAGAAAAGAAAGAAATAGATGAAATTGAACAGTTCAAGAAGTGAACTTAAGTTGCGATTCGGTCCAATTGAACACCCAATATGAATTGCCCAAATTTCAGCAGCCGAATTTCACCCAACAAGAAGAAATAGAAAACGGCAAGAACCCTAAATTTTGGGGAATTTTGAATCGATTATATGTTGCCAATAAAAGAACCGATTAAATGAAGAGTTCTTGGAGTTTGAATCAAGGCTGAAACACAAACAAAAATAGCAAAGAAATTAGATATAGATTCGGCATCAACAGAAATAAAGAAAAGAAATTGAACAGCAAAAATTAAAGGATAAGTCCTAAAGATCCTTGAAATCCCGAAAGATTTCACAAATCTCTTCAAATGGCTCTAATCTCCCATCCAAAGAATATCGATGGCAAGAAGAAGGTTGAAGAAGGCTCCCACAATCAAAAGATTGTTAAAACAACTTCTAAAAAAAGCTCAAGAGAGAATTCTTGGAGAAAACCCCAAAGAAAATTCTGCACTCAACAAATCTGAAATTTGATAGAAAAAAAAAATAATAAGATGTGTACAAAGGGTGGCTGGCCAATGCTTATATAGGCCTCCAACAAATCCTAATCTAATTAGAAAACTTAAAAAATTTAAACTTAATTAAAAAAAACAAAGGAAAATTCGGCCATGCATCCTATTGGGCTGTTTTGGGCCGAATTTAACATGTGATATTCCTAAAACTTAAAAATTAACTTAAACAACTAAAATGTTTACAAATTGGGCTCTTTGACATTTTGGCCTGATTTTCAACTAAATATGTATGGATTTCTTGATTGGGCTGGGAATTTGCTTATTGGGCCTCGCCTTTAAGAATTTGGGCTTGTGATCCATCTCCTACCGAAATTGGGTTGTTGACGCTCGTATGGAGATCCAACGCGCTTTGGCTGCAAGATTCGGTTTCTTGGACCAAGATTTCCAAGATTTGAAATCTTGATTTTCTTGATTCTTGAAATCGCTCCGAACAGCAAAATTGGGCCAAGATTCGATTTCTTGATTTTCTTGAAAACAAGAAAGTGAATCTTGATTTTCTTGATTTGAGCCCATCACCTTCTTAAGCTTGGGTTGGGCCTTTGTGACTCGTATCATTCCCCCCTTCCTCAAAAAGATTCGTCCTCGAATCTAAAAAAATCAAATGAACTCGACTTTCCTCGATCGAACGGGACTAATGGCAATTGAGTCCACTGAAAAGAATAGCCATGAAATAGTAAGTAGCAACGCAAACAAGCTTGTAGTCCAATTATAAGCATAATAGAACAGGTATAACGCATGTGAATGGACAGATTCAGATTACCATGCCTTAATCGACGGTCTATAGATTCACTCACACATGCATTATCAAAAACAAGAATCTTTTTATCAACCGTCAAAATAGATTTATCATCAATAAATAAAATAGGACAGTCAAGCACGTTTCGATCTAAGTGTTCATCGACACGATCTTTGTCGCTATCCGAGGAGTACAAAAGTGTTTCAAAGGTTTCAAGCATCTTACCTTGATAAGCAAAAGAATAAGGGTCGATTTTACCTTTTTCATTTAAAACAAACCTTCGTTCATCGGGAGCATAGTGTAGTCGAATCTCCGTTGTTGAGTTAACCTTTGTCAAATGGAACTCAAACTTCATGTACAACCACATAAACTGTTTAAGGCACGAATATAAATTGAAAACAAATTTGGAAAATTTCGTTACCTTATTCTCCAAAACAGATTTGGACAAATTCGAGGATTTTACACAAGGTAAATCAAGAGAATAACAAATCACGCTTCTTTTCGTAATGACTTTATCAACCACAATCGAAGAGTAACAATTAATCGGATCAAAATGAGGGGATCTTTTAAGAACTAAGTCACCAAAAGTTTTATCAATAATTTTCAAATCTGCACTGGACTCGGTTTCTAAAATTTCCTTACCTCGCTTACCTTCGGGATCATGTAGTGTGATTTCATCTTTGCCTAAGTTGATCGTATGAAAGCGTCTTTCATTTGAGAGGTATTGAAGTTGAAAGTTATCTTTCGATCTTTCGGGAACCTGAAAAGTAGCAACACAAGAAAAATTCATAACTTGGTTAGTGGAAACATTCCTCACTACCCTTTCCACGTCTTTTTCTTTTGTTTCTTTTTCTAATTCATTTTCTCTTCTTTCTTCAATTTCTTTTTCACTCTCAATCTCTTTTTGCTCTTTTTCATTCTCTTTTTCTTTTTCCTCACTTGTTTTAACAGAATTTTTCAGTTTGATTTGGTCCTCATGGACTTGTTCCGGAGTGAGCGGCACTAAGGTGAGTTTCTTTCCTTGATGCTTGAAAGAATACCTATTGGTACGACCATCATGAGTGACTTTTCGATCCAGTTGCCATGGTTCTCCTAGCAACAAATGGCAGGCTTGAATAGGAATTACGTCGCACACAACTTCCTCTTGATACTTACCGATAGAAAAGGCGATGCGCACTTGTTGAGTGACCCTAAATTGGCCTTCGTTGCTAAGCCCTTGTAGTTGATAAGGTTGTGGATGCTTGGTAGTGGTTAAGCAAAGCTTTTCCACCATCATCGTGCTGGCTATGTTTGAGCAACTTTCACCATCAATAATAACTCTACAAAGCTTACCTTGTACATGGCAGCAAGTATGAAAGAGATGTTCTCGTTGCTGCTCGCTCTTTGGTTTTGCCAAAGATGATTGTCCACGATCATGAAAATCATCATCCATTCTAGGGACACGTTGAGGGCTGCACCTATAGGGCTGGTTATCCCTATCTTCCTTAATTGGATCTCGATATTGATGTTTTTTATTCACTCGTACCTCATTCAAAGTAGTATTCAATGCTTGAAGTGTAGCATTTATTTGTGTGATTGCAGCAGTATGTCCGTCTAACTGTTGTTGGACTTTCATAAGTGCATCATTATTATCACCTTTAGACATCTTCAAAACCTGTAAAAAATAAACACTCAACACTCAAAAATAAAAGTTAGCAAACCTCACCATTAATCACTCAAAAAGAAAAATCATATTCTCAATGAGGTCGAATTCAATCTTGTGAGTTCTTTATCAGAGTTTATATCAACCAATTAGAGAGTGTGAACCAAACTACCAAAGAATCCTAATTTGCACTAGGATGCCAAAAACTGACGAGACACCAAGTGATTCGTGTTGCACCGAGGAAGGATTGTGCACACGTTTAAATCCTACTAACACAAGAAACAAGAAGGTGTTAGATATTGTAAAAGGAGAATAAAAAGCAAACAAATGAAAACCTACAGCTAAGAATCAATAAAAATTGCTGAAAACAGAAAACCCGAAAAACTGCGGAGTAACTTGACAACTTTGTTCGAGGTGTTCCCGATCTCCAAAAATCACGAAATTAAATCTGGAGTGTCCTTATATATTTAATTTTTGATCTGGAAATTTTGGGCACCAAACTCAACCCACTGAATATTTTTTTAAATTTTTATTGGATTTCGTCTTTTTTCGATTTTTTGACTTTTTTGACTTTTTTTTGCGGGAATAATTTTTTTATATTCAATAACAGTGCCAAAAATATGTATGTAAAATTTCAGATCAATTTGACAACATTTACCCACTCAAATGAATTTTTTTGAAAGATTTTTCTGGGTAAAACTGCTGTTTTTGCTTTAAAAAAATTGAGATCAGTTTAGAAATCAACCAAGAACACCCAAAACGCCCAAAATCTGATACCAATGATCGAGGAATGCGCGCGGACCAAGATCGAGTAGTCAAGTCATGGGAAACTCCTACGAAAGCTCTAAAACGAACAGATCTAAAAATTAAAACAAAGAACAAGATTAAACTAATCAGATCTGAAATTAAATCCCCAAATTCAATTAAATGAGCAGCAAGGAACAAAGAACGAATGAATAAATGTATTCGGAGTTCAAGAAGATGAAATCGAACTCCAATAGTGAAATCCCACAAGCCGAATTTGCCAAGAACACCAAAACAGTAAGTAGATTGAAACAATCAGATTTTTAATTGGAAGATTAGGGATTTGGGCGGCAAAAAAGAAAAGAAATGATGTGATCCGGCTCGGTTGATTGAGTCGATTCACTTGATTGCTCGATCGTCGACGAGAAGTTTGTTCGATTTTGTAGATAGATGGAGTTAGGTGATTTTTTATAGCGGAAGTTGAGAAAATGGGTTCAAAAGATGGTTTGGGTAGATGTTTGATAGGCTCGGTGAAATAAAGAAATATTGTTTATAATTTAATAGTTAAAATGGAATGGAAAAATAGAACTCAAGCGAAGAACGATTCAATACTATATGAAGTATTGCCCCGGGACTTATATTGCTTAAGGTGGGTTTAATGGATTGTCGAAGATGGAACTTGACCCGTTACCTATAGAAAGGTAGGAACCAAAGGTATAAAAAGGTGGATGAACGCCACACCAGGATGGTGATAAGTTCAAGAAGCCGGGTTGACGCCACTAGCGAGCTAGATAAGTCAGAACGAGACTCGTACGAAATAGGATAGGAGGAAACCTCACAATCAAGTTTTCAATAATCAAATTCTGTAACCTTTTACAATAAACAAGTAAGCTATTTATAAGCCTAAAATGCCTATTGATATTCGGAATCTATGTTGTTCACACTAACTTAAATTCTGTTCACACAGGTATTTAACATGTTCACACAAATAGCATTAAAATCCAGTTCATGCTTGAAGATGGTACATGAATTGGCCGAACCATCATGATGCTTCACTTGATGCATTCATGCATCCTTAGCCTTGAAGAATCTCCATAATTCCATGAATGTGCAGCTCTTTAATGATCCTACATCTCCCTTGGCTGAATGAGGCATTAATGTGCCTAAAATACTTGAATGGTCATCTTGAAAATGCATGAATCATGCATGAAACGTCCCATGTATTTTCCCCCATAAATATGATCCATGAATCTTCAAATACATGAACTTTTAGCAACTCCCTCTTGCATGAACGTCCCAAATGCATGTGCTCCTTTAAATGCCATCCATTGAACCTCAATTGTGCATGCACACTCCCATACATTGCACCAATCCGTTCATGAACCTGCAGCAAATTAAATCAGCAAGTTAAATGCATTTCAAACACATTAAATTAGCAGCATATGAACTCAATAATTTGCACATTAAATTTGGCCATACATATTAACAATTTTAGACATATTTAAAACATCATAATTAATTAAGTATTTAATTTAGATATAATTAAAACACTTAATTAATTATTTGTCCAGATTTTAACAAATTAACTAACTTAAGATAAACAACTAATTTAACTAATGACAAATTAAATGGTTTATTTCAGCAAAATAAATGCAAGCTAAAGAAAGCTAAAAATAAGCTCATTGGGTTAAGATTGAGCTGAATTGAGCTTGAGTGAGTTGACTTGAGCTCGAGTGAGCTGGAAACGAGCTAAACGGAGCTTAACGAAATGAAATTGAACTAATTCAGCTCGCATGGATTTGCAAACAATGCTTAGGGAGCTGATCCAAAAGTGTGCCCGGGGCATGGTCGTATCAAGAAAGAAATAGATGAAATTGAACAGTTCAAGAAGTGAATTTAAGTTGCGATTCGGTCCAATTGAACACCCAATATGAATTGCCCAAATTTCAGCAGCCGAATTTCACCCAACAAGAAGAAATAGAAAACGGCAAGAACCCTAAATTTTGGGGAATTTTGAATCGATTATATGTTGCCAATAAAAGAACCGATTAAATGAAGAGTTCTTGGAGTTTGAATCAAGGCTGAAACACAAACAAAAACAGCAAAGAAATTAGATATAGATTCGGCATCAACGGAAATAAAGAAAAGAAATTGAACAGCAAAAATTAAAGGATAAGTCCTAAAGATCCTTGAAATCTCGAAAGATTTCACAAATCTCTTCAAACGGCTCTAATCTCCCATCCAAAGAATATCGATGACAAGAAGAAGGTTGAAGATGGCTCCCACAATCAAAAGATTGTTAAAACAACTTCTAAAGAAAGCTCAAGAGAGAATTCTAGGAGAAAACCCCAAAGAAAATTCTGCACTCAACAAATCTGAAATTTGATAGAAAAAAATAATAATAAGATGTGTACAAAGGGTGGCTGGCCAATGCTTATATAGGCCTCCAACAAATCCTAATCTAATTAGAAAACTTAAAAAATTTAAACTTAATTAAAAAAAACAAAGGAAAATTCGGCCATGCATCCTATTGGGCTGTTTTGGGCCGAATTTAACATGTGATATTCCTAAAACTTAAAAATTAACTTAAACAACTAAAATGTTTACAAATTGGGCCCTTTGACATTTTGGCCTGATTTTCAACTAAATATGTATGGATTTCTTGATTGGGCTGGGAATTTGCTTATTGGGCCTCGCCTTTAAGAATTTGGGCTTGTGATCCATCTCCTACCGAAATTGGGTTGTTGACGCTCGTATGGAGATCCAACGCGCTTTGGCTGCAAGATTCAGTTTCTTGGACCAAGATTTCCAAGATTTGAAATCTTGATTTTCTTGATTCTTGAAATCGCTCCGAACAGCAAAATTGGGCCAAGATTCGATTTCTTGATTTTCTTGAAAACAAGAAAGTGAATCTTGATTTTCTTGATTTGAGCCCATCACCTTCTTAAGCTTGGGTTAGGCCTTTGTGACTCGTATCACGTCCCCTTACATGTATCTTCTTTTAATTCATTCATGCACCAAGGATGTCCAAATGTGATGTACCTTGATACGGAATGCGCGCGGACCAAGATCGAGTTGCCAAGTCACGAGAAACTCCTACGAAAGATCCTAGACGAACAGATCTGAAATCAAAAACAAAGATTAATATTAAACCGAATCAGATTTGAATTTAAAATTCCCAAATTCAATTAAAAGAGCAGCAAGAAGAAAAGAAATAGAATCGATGAATCAAACGAAATTGAGAAGAAAGAAAATATGCGAATCTGCCAAGGAATTGATTCGGCCAAGAATACCCAATTTCCAGCAAACAATTGATTCCCAAATTGAAAGAAATCTGATACGCCCCGGCCTCGTTGATGAATCCGAGTCGTTTTCGTTGCCCGATCGTCCAAACGATGAAGTTTTGTTCGTCTTGAATCAAAGAGTTATATTTGTTCAATGAAGATGTTTATGGTTCATTTAAGGTTAAAAAGGAATTGGTTGGTAAGGTATTTCGGCTAAGAAGAAGGAAAAACAAATATTAAAAGTAGGGAATTTTTCGGTTTAAGGTGAAATGGAAAGAAAGGCTTAAAAACAAGAATGAACCAACACTAAGGAAAATGTTGACCCGAATCTTATATGTCTTTAAGGTGGATGAAACGGATGAAAAAGGACCTCGACCCACTATCTATCAAAGATAGGAACCTCGGTATCAAATGAACGCCACACTTTGGGTTGAAAGTGATAAGTTCGAGTTTTGCAAAGAGCAAGGTTGACGCCACTAACTAGTAGATAAGCCAACGAGTCTTTGACGAAATTGAGAGAAGAAAATCTCACGAATCTTCAATATATTATCAAAATGGCAAAAGTCCCTTACAATTGAAAATAACCAACTATTTATACTAGTATCTTATGCTAGCCGAATAGTCCATTCATGAACTTAACAATTAAGTAATGTACCTAATTAAAAACATGAAACTTCTAGAAAAATGTCCAATGATGTTCTTGTCCATGTTCGGCCGAATGGGAGGTGAGTGGTTAGCTTCATGAATATGCATTGATGTACTTGGATAAATGTTCTTCATGCATGCATGGCTAGATTCGGCTAACTCCTTTAATGGAGCCTTTAATTCATGTTGTTTCACCATGAGTGGCTTAATTAAATGAAGCTTCATGAAGGATCAAACTTGGTGTGAACAAGGAGCTTGAGTAGACTCTTGTGTGTGAACATCCAACTGAATGGTCATCATGGTGTGAACACAAGGTGTGAACACATGATCAATACATGAACCGTCCAATGCATGGTCCATCATTAATTTGATCCATGAATCTTCAAATACATGAATGACCATCATGAACATGCAAATGCCTCTTGATTGCCGTCCATTGAACCTTTCTATGCATGCACCTTGCATTAATTCCTTACATGCATGTGCCGTCCAAAGGGATGTACCTTCACATTCATTGAATCTACATGCATGAATCTGCCCAATGTATCATCAAATTCGGGTGCACCTACATAAGACAAATGAACTTAATTAAAACATAATGTGAACATCCTAATTAACATTGTGACAATTGAATATTAGTAAACATGACACATAAATTCGGCTGGACAGATTTAATAAAGTCTTAAGCTAAACATATTAAATTCGGCTAAGACAACTTTAAAAACATGAAATAAATCAAAACATAATTATGAGCTGTAATAACTTAAACTAAGTTAATAAATACTCTAATTATTCAACCAATAAAATAAATGAGCTGAATTGTAGCTAAATTGAGCTCGATTGAGCTGACTTGAGCTCGAGTGAGCTGGTAACGAGCTAAACGGAGCTCAACAAAAAGGAATTGAACTATTTCAGCTTGCATGGATTTGCAAGCAATGCTTAGGGAGCTGGTCCAAAAGTGTGCCCGAGGCGTGGCCGTATCAAAATCCAATCGACCAAACCCTAGGAATTGGGGATTTTTGGGTTCGAATGGGTGCTACCAATAGGAGAACAACTTAAATGATGAGATCATGAGTTTAATCAATGCTGGAAAACAAACAAGAACAGCAAAATATTAGATGAGAAATCGGCACAAGTATAAGCAAAGAAAAGTAAAGAAAGAAATCAAAAACAGCAAGAATTAAAGGATAAGTCCTAAAGATCCTTGAAATCCCGAAAGATTTCACAAATCTCTTCAAACGGCTCTAATCTCCCCTCCAAAGAATATCGATGGCAAGAAGAAGGATGAAAATGGCTCCCACAATCAAAAGATTGTTAAAACAACTTCTAAAGAAAACTCAAGAGAGAATTCTTGGAGAAAACCCCAAAGAAAATTCTGCACTCAACAAATCTGAAATTTGATAGAAAAAATAATAATAAGATGTTTTTAGAAAGGGTGGCTGGCCAATGCTTATATAGGCCTCCAACAAATCCTAATCTCACAAGTAACTAATAAAAAATTAAACCTAATTAATAAAATAACAAGGTAAATTAGACCATGCACTTATATGGGCTGTTTTGGGCCGAATTTTACATGTAATGCTCCTAAAGATTAAAAAATTAAATTAAACAAGTAAGATGTTTACGAATTGGGCCCTTTGACATTTTGGCCTGATTTTCAACTAAGTATGAAGAAATTTCTTGATTGGGCTGGATTTTGGTTATTGGGCCTCGCCTTCAAGAATTTGGGCTCGTGATCCATCTCCTACCAAAATTGGGTCGTTGACGCTCGTAATGGAGATCCAATGCGTTTTGGCTGCAAGATTTGGTTCCTTGGACCAAGATTTGAAATCTTGATTTTCTTGATTCTTGAAATCTCTTCGAACAGCAAAATTGGGCCAAGATTCGATTTCTTGATTTTCTTGAAAACAAGAAAGTGAATCTTGATTTTCTTGTTCTCTCGTGTATGCATCTAAGGCCTTGCTAACAAGCTCTTGAATGGTCCCATTTAGTTTGGACCGCATTTGTCGAGCCTTTGATCTCGTTATTGGGCCTTGTGGCAATTTGAGCCCATCACGTTCTTGAACTTGGATTGGGCCTTTATGACTCGTATCATACCTACAGCAAAATTTATTCAATAAATCAAATACATTTTTAAACACATTAATTTGGCAGCAAATGACACAAAAATTATGCACATTAAATTCGGCCACCTTAGGACATAATTAAAACATGTAATAAAATTGACACATTAAAACATGCATAAAAAACATATTAATGAGCTGTAGAAATTAAGACAAATTAATAACAATAATTATAACTCAATTATCATGCATAATTAAATTTGTCGAGATTTTAAACCAAATAAATAATGAATATTAATTGAGCTGTAATAAACTAATTAAATGACTCAAATAATTATTTCAGCTACTATAATAAGGTCTTAATGAAATTGAGCTAGTTCGAGCTCATTGAGCTTGAAAGGAGCTGGAAACGAGCTAAATGAAGCTCCACAAAATAAGATTGAGCTACGTCCAGCTTGCAAACACGACGAGCCTCGCTTGTAGGCTGATGCAATGGCCGTTCCCAAGGCGGGTCGTATCATGCACACTCCCATACATTGCACCAATCCGTTCATGAACCTGCAGCAAATTAAATCAGCAAGTTAAATGCATTTCAAACACATTAAATTAGAAGCATATGAACTCAATAATTTGCACATTAAATTTGGCCATACATATTAACAATTTAAGACATATTTAAAACATCATAATTAATTAAGTATTTAA
Source organism: Gossypium hirsutum (assembly GCF_007990345.1). NCBI lineage: Eukaryota > Viridiplantae > Streptophyta > Magnoliopsida > Malvales > Malvaceae > Gossypium > Gossypium hirsutum. The sequence continues at coordinate 27,234,894 of NC_053444.1, forward strand.
TTTAGATATAATTAAAACACTTAATTAATTATTTGTCCAGATTTTAACAAATTAACTAACTTAAGATAAACAACTAATTTAACTAAGGACAAATTAAATGGTTTATTTCAGCAAAATAAATGCAAGCTAAAGAAAGCTAAAAATAAGCTCATTGGGTTAAGATTGAGCTGAATTGAGCTTGAATGAGTTGACTTGAGCTCGAGTGAGTTGGAAACGAGCTAAACGGAACTTAACAAAATGAAATTAACTAATTCAGCTCGCATGGATTTGCAAACAATGCTTAGGGAGCTGATCCAAAAGTGTGCCCGGGGCATGGTCGTATCACCTTTTCCATTTAATACAAGCCTTCGCTCATCGGAGGCATAGTGTAGTCGAAGCTCTGTTATTAAGTTAACCTTTGTCAAATAGAACTCAAACTTCATGTACAACCACCTAAACTGTTTAAGGCACGAATATAAATTGAAAATAAATTTGGGAAATTTCGTTACCTTATTTACCAAAATAGATTTGCACAAATTCACAGATTTTACACAAGGCAAATGATAGGGGGTAGCGCGCAGATCAAGATGAGTTGCCAAGTCACGAGAAAACTCCTACGAGGCTCTAATGAACAGATCTGAAAACAAAAAAGAGAATAAGATTAAAACTAATTAGATCTGAAGATAAAAATCCCCAAAACAATAAAGAACAGCCAAGAATCAAAACACTTATGAATGAGGTGTTTTCGAAATGCAAGAACACGAATTCGAACTCCAAGATTGATTTCCAGTCAACCGAATCTGTCAAGAACACCAAAACAACAAACAAAATTAAAATGATCAGATTTTAATAGAACTTAGGGTTTGGTGCGACAAGAAGAAAAGAAAGAAATTGATGGACTAAAATGTTTCTTGAAACCCAAGGAGATGTCGATTTGCCCAAATTGAAACAGCAACTCAATTTCCCCCAAAATTCCAGCAACCGAATTCAATTAGATTTGACAAGAAGAATTAGGCAAGATCAATTGGGAAAAGATGGATTTAATCGAATTTGGCTGCAAAGAAAGAGTGCCGATCAGTCTTCTTGAATATTAAAGAGGCTGGAAATTCAACAAGAAGATTAAATAAGTTAGATAAAAGAATTGGCACAAGCAGAATCTAAGAAAAGAAATTGAACAGCAAGAAACTAAATTAAAGTCCTAAGAAGCCTTGAAATCCCGAAAGACTTCACAACTCCCTTCAAACGGCTCTAATCTCCATCAATGGCAAGAAGAAGGTTGAAGATGGCTCCCACAATCAAAAGATTGTTAAAACAATTCCTAAAGAAAGCTCAAGAGAGAATTCTTGGAGAAAACCTCAAAGAAAATTCTGCAGTTTAACAAATCTGAAATTTTAATGTATTTGAGTAGTGAATAACAAGGTGGCCGGCCAAGCCTTTATATAGGCCTCTCAAGTGTTTTCCTAATCTAATTAGAAAATTAAAAATAAAAAAACTCCTAATTATTTTAATATTTAAATAGAAATTCAGCCAAGGGCTTTTAATTGAGCGTCTTGGACTGAATATCTACATAAAAATTTAAACTAAGTATTTAAAAAAATAAAACTTTACAAATTGGGCCACTTTGACAATTTGGCCTGATTTTCAAGTAAGTATGGTTTGTCTTCTTGTTTGGGCTTGGAATCATCTTATTGGGCCTTACCTTCAAGAACTTGGGCTAGTATTCCATCTTCTACCGAAATTGGTTCGTTGATGCTCGTAACGGAGATCCAATGCGTTTTGGCTACAAGATTTGGTTTCTTGGACCAAGATTTCCAAGATTTGAAATCTTGATTTTCTTGATTCTTGAAATCGCTCCAAACAACAAGATTGGGCCAAGATTCGATTTCTTGATTTTCTTGAAAACAAGAAAGTGAATCTTGATTTTCTCTTTCTTTCGTGTATGCATCCTAAGGCCTTTGTGACTCGTATCAGCAAATCAAGAGAATAACAACTCACGCTTTGTTTTGTAATGACTTTATCAACCACAATCGAAGAATAACAATTAATCGGATCAAAATGAGGGGATCTTTTAAGAATTAAGTCACCAAAAGTTTTATCAATAATTTTTAAATCTACATGAGACTCGGTTGATAAAATTTCCTTACCTCGCTTACCTTCGGGCTCATGTAGTGTGATTTCATCTTTGCCTATGTTGATCGTATGAAAGCGTCTTTCATCAAAAATGTATTGAAGTTGGAAGTTATCTTTCATATGTGGCCAATGGAAGTGTTCTATCCCATGCAAAGGTGGTAAACCTTTAGGGGCCTCACGAAAAACATCCTCATAATCCTACGAAAAACATTGAAACACACTAGGCAAATTGATATGAGGGTTGCGCGCGGACCAAGATCGAGTTGCCAAGTCACGAGAAACTCCTACAAAAGCTCTAAACAATCAGATCTGAAACGAAACAAAAAATTAAAAGATTAGAACTTTGAATTTCCAAATCTGAAATAAAATCTTCAAATCAGCAATGAATCAAATTGAGAATAGAAATAAATGTTAATAAGGGTTCTTGAAACCCTAAAGGAGATTGCGCTTTTGCCCAATTGAACTCCAAGATAGTTTTCCCCAAATTTTGGCAATCGAATTTCACCCAAAAAGAGTATGGATGAATCGGCAAGAACCCTAGAAATTGGGGATTTTTGGCTGATTCTTTAAGATAGAAAAAGGTTGGAAACACAATAAGAACAGCAAATAAATTAGATAAAGATTCGGCACAAGTAGAAATAAAGAAAAGAAATTGACAGCAAGCAAATAAAAGAAAAGTCCTAAGAAGCCTTGAAATCCTGAAAGATCTCACAACTCCCTTCAAACGGCTCTAATCTCCCCTCCAAAGAATATCAATGGCAAGAAGAAGGCTGAAGATGGCTCCCACAATCAAAAGATTGTTAAAACAACTTCTAAAGAAAACTCAAGAGAGAATTCTTGGAGAAAACTCAAGGAGAATTTTGCACTTAAACAAATCTGAAATTTTAATATATTTGAGTAGTTAATAACAAGGTGGCCGGCCAAGCCTTTATATAGGCCTCTCAAGTGTTTTCCTAATCTAATTAGAAAACTAATAATAAAAAAACTCCTAATTACTTTAATATTTAAATGGAAATTCAGCCAAGGGCTTTTAATTGAGCCTCTTGGACTGAATATTTACATAAAAATTTAAACTAAGTATTTAAAAAAAATAAAACTTTACGAATTTGGCCACTTTGACAATTTGGCCTGATTTTCAATTAAGTATGGGTGGACTTCTTGATTAGGCTTTTGTGACTCGTATCATTGCCCCCTTCCTCAAAAAGATTCATCCTCGAATCTGAAAAATCAAATGGACTCGACTTTCCTCGATCAAACGGGACTAATGGCAATTGAGTCCACTGAAAAGAATAGCCATGAGTTAGTAAATAGCAACGCAAACAAACTTGTAGTCCAATCATAAGCATAACAAAACAAGTATAACGCATGCGAATGGATAGATTCAAATTACCATGCAAATAAGCTAATTTACTCGTCAATGCCTTGTCAAATATTCGAAACAAAGATGGACATGTTTTAAGGCATTCAATCATCTCGAATTGTTTCCACAAACCATGAATAAATTGCGAGTAATAAATCAAATGGTAAACATAATCGTCACAAGCAGGTATTTGAAAAGGTCCACATAGTTCACAGAGTTGCACAACCATACCATGCATTAATCGATGGTCTATAGATTCACTCACACATGCATTATCAAAAACAAGAATCTTTTTATCAACCATCAAAACAGATAGATTATCAATAAATAAAATAGGACAGTCAAGCACGTTTCGATCTAAATGTTTTACAGAAACTAAATCATCAACACGATCTTTGTCACTATCCGAGGAGTACAGAAGTGTTTCAAAAGTTTCAAGCTTCTTACCTTTATCAGCAGAAGAATAAGGGTTGATTTTACCTTTTCCATTTAATACAAACCTTCGCTCATTAGGGGCATAGTGTAGTCGAAGCTCCGTTGTTGAGTTAACCTTTGTCAAATGGAACTCAAACTTCATGTACAACCACATAAACTGTTTAAGGCACGAATATAAATGGAAAACAAATTTGGTGAATTTCGTTACCTTATTCACCAAAACAGATTTGCACAAATTTGAGAATTTTACACAAGGCAAATTAAGAGAATAACAACTCACGCTTCCGTTCTTAGTTCGTGGCAATCCTAGAATAAAATCCATGGATAAGTCTACCCATGGTGAAGTAGGAATTGGCAAAGTAGTGTAAAGGCCGTGAGGCATTACCTTAGATTTTGCTTGTTTACATGTGATGCACTTAGAACATACCTTTTCGACATCCTTCTTCATATGTGGCCAATGGAAGTGTTCTATCCCACGTAAATGTGGTAAACCTTTAGGGGCCTCACTAAAAACATCCACATAATCCTGCAAAAGACATTGAAACACACTAGGCAAATATCCATTAATGTTACATAGAGATAAATAATTTTGCCTAAACCTCACAAGGATACAAGGCTGTTTATTGAGTAGGGCTCTCCTCACATCTTTTTTTGTTGACAACAGATTTTTTTCTCTCATTTTACCACTTGTGGATTCACTCACCTTTGGGCTTTTTAAATTTTGACTTTTTCCACTACTAGTGATGTGACCACGCCCCAAGCCCCATCAAGTCCTCGTCTTGATTCCCTCGAGCTTCCAAAGGGACCAATGAACCGAGCTAGGTCCAAGCGATTTCATGAACTTGTTTCAGCTTTATTGTTCAAGTTTTGGAAGGAGAATCAGCTCGTTGAAGATGGGGAAGCTCGATCCAACTCCTTGAAGAAACCATGCACCTTAGTGCAAGCTAATTTCAACTCAATTCCAGCTCCCTTAGCTCAATTCAACTTTAATCAGCTCACTTGAGCTCAATTCCACCTATTTGAGCTCAATTTAGTGATACGACCCGCCCTCGGGAACGGCTATTGTTTCAGCCTACAAGCGAGGCTCGTCGTGTTTGCAAGCTGGACGTAGCTCAATCTTATTTTGTGGAGCTTCATTTAGCTCGTTTCCAGCTCCTTTCAAGCTCAATGAGCTCGAACTAGCTCAATTTCATTAAGACCTTATTATAGTAGCTGAAATAATTATTTGAGTCATTTAATTAGTTTATTACAGCTCAATTAATATTCATTATTTATTTGGTTTAAAATCTCGACAAATTTAATTATGCATGATAATTGAGTTATAATTATATGTTATTAATTTGTCTTAATTTCTACAGCTCATTAATATGTTTTTTATGCATGTTTTAATGTGTCAATTTTATTACATGTTTTAATTATGTCCTAAGGTGGCCGAATTTAATGTGCATAATTTTTGTGTCATTTGCTGCCAAATTAATGTGTTTAAAAATGTATTTGATTTATTGAATAAATTTTGCTGTAGGTACATTCCATTTGGACGTCCTTGGTGCATGAATGAATTAAAAGAAGATACATGTAAGGGGACGGCACATGCATGTTTGGGGAATTAAATTTGGCTGCTGTTTGAAGTATCCTAGGTGACCATTCGGCCAAAGAAGCTATTGTTTCCTACTCCCAAGTTGACCATTCAGCCGACTTTTAATTCTTTTCACATTGTTGGATTCATCTTGGCTGTTCGGTTCTATATGTTCATATGCCATGACTCTTCAAAGCTGAGTTTTCACACCTTGGTGGCTGCTCATTACCTCTTTTAATTGCTGATCACTTTTCAACAAAAGTTGCCAACTAATTGAGTTTGTTTAAGTCCATTAACCGAACCTAGCTGTTGCCATGCATCTTTCCAAGCTTCTAAGTTCATTGCTCTTTCTAGAAGATGACCATTAGAGCTCCATTCAGCCGAATTTAGTTAAGCACATTAAAGGAATTCATTTGCTTAATTCTTAAGCATTCATATGACTATTCGGCTAGCCTAGTCTTTGTCTATAAATAGTTGTTAAATTCAATTTGTAAAGGGACTTTTGACATTTTAATTAGCGAATTGCTGCCAAATTTGTGAGGCATTTTCTCTCAAATTTCGTTCGAGGCCCGTAAGACTTATCTAAGCTTTTAGTGGCGTCTTTCCGAGTCTTTTCCGAACTTATCACTCCTTAACCCGAGTGTGGCGTTCACCTTTGATACCTTTGGTTCATACTTTCCTAAGTATCGGGTCAAGGTTCTTTTTAACCATTTCCAATTCATTTAGGTCCTATAAGTTTCGGGTCGACACTTTTCTTTAGTGTTGGTTCATTCTTGACCTCTTTGAACCGTTACCAATTCGTACCAAATACCATACCATTTCATACCAATTCCATACCATTTCGTACCAATTCCCAAATACCAAAACGTACCAAAACCAAATACCATTTCTTAATTATCCTAAACCGAACTCTTCCATTCTATTCATACCATTTCGACTTAAACCAAATCCACATCCAACTTTGCACGAACTTATCTTACTTCTTTGAACACAAATATATATTCTATCTCCTTCTCGTCTATTCTACTTCTTCGTTTACGATCGGGAACTAAACGACTCGGCCTCAACTACTAAACCGAGACCGTATCATTTAGCTTCTTTCTAGCTCGTTAATTTTATTATTTGAATAATTTGAGTGATAGTTTTATTTTAATTATTTTTACTACAGCTCATAACCGAATTTTCTAGCTCAATTCAGCTCATCAAGAATTTCAACTATCATTGAGCTAGCTGAATTTATTATTAATTATATTTTATTTATGTCTTTATTTTAATTTGTTAAATATGTCTTGATATTATTTAATTTAAGCTGAATGTACCTTGAATCTAATTTGTTTATATCTTTTGTAGGTACATCCACATGTGGGAACACAATTAACGAGGATTCATGAACATTTCTGGTTCAATGTATGTTTGGGTACATGCATGACTACCTACAACGAATGGTTGCCTTAAAGATGATGCATGAATGATTTAATACAATGAATGTGATACGAGTCATAAAGGCCCAATCCAAGTTCAAGAACGTGATGGGCTCAAATTGCCACAAGGCCCAATAACGAGATCAAAGGCCCGACAAATGCGGTCCAAACTAAATGGGACCATTAAAGAGCTTGTTAGCAAGGCCTTAGATGCATACACGAGAGAACAAGAAAATCAAGATTCACTTTCTTGTTTTCAAGAAAATCAAGAAATCGAATCTTGGCCCAATTTTGTTGTTCGAAGAGATTTCAAGAATCAAGAAAATCAAGATTTCAAATCTTGGAAATCTTGGCCCAAGAAACCAAATCTTGCAGCCAAAACGCATTGGATCTCCATTACGAGCGTCAACGACCCAATTTTGGTAGGAGATGGATCACGAGCTGATACGGGGTTGTGCGCGGACTAAGATCGAGTTGCCAAGTCACGAGAAACTCCTACGAAAACCCTAAACAATTAGATCTGAAACGAAACAGAAAATTAAAAGATTAGATTTTTGAATTTTCAAATCTAAAATAAAATCCCCAAAACAGTAAAGAATCAAATAGAGAATAGAAATAAGTGTTAATAAGGAATCTTGAAACCCTAGAAGAGATTGCGATTCTGCCCAATTGAACACCCAGATAGTTTTCCCCAAATTTCGGCAATCTAATTTCTCCCAAAAAGAGTATGGATGAATCGGCAAGAACCCTAGAAATTGGGGATTTTTGGGCTAATTCCTTAAGATAGAAAAAGGCTGAAAACACAATAAGAACAGAAAATAAATTAGATAAAGATTCGGCACAAGCAGAAATAAAGAAAGAATTGACAGTAAGAAATTAAAAGATAAGTCCTAAGAAGCCTTGAAATCCCGAAAGATCTCACAACTCCCTTCAAACGGCTCTAATCTCCCCTCCAAAGAATATCAATGGCAAGAAGAAGGTTGAAGATGGCTCCCACAATCAAAAAGATTGTTAAAACAACTTCTAAAGAAAACTCAAGAGAAAATCCTTGAAGAACTCAAAGAGAATTTTCACTCAAATCAAATCTGAAATTTTCAAAGTAATTGTAATGTAATGTAGGGTGGCTGGCCAAGCCATATAAATAGGCCTTTCAAATGTTTTCCTAATTTAATTAGAACACTAAAACTAAAACTAAAAAAAAACTCCTAATTATTTTAATATGGAAATTCGGCCAAGGGTCTTTTATTTGGGACTCTTGGACTGAATATAAAAATTTAAACTAAGTAAAATAAATAAATAAATAAATAAAAATAAAACTTTACAACTTGGGCCACTTTGACAATTTGGCCTGATTTTCAACTAAGTATGGGTGGATTTCTTGATTGGGCTTGGAATCTTCTTATTGGGCCTTGCCCTCAAGAATTTGGGCTTGTGATCCATCTCCTACCGAAATTGAATCGTTGATGCTCGTAATGGAGATCCAATGCGCTTTGGCTGCAAGATTTGGTGTCTTGGACCAGGATTCCCAATATTTGAAATCTTGATTTTCCCTTTCTTTTGTGTACGCATCTAAGGCCTTACTAACAAACTCCTGGATGGTCCCATTTAGTTTGGAACGCATTTGTCGGGCCTTTGATCTCGTATCATTCCCCCCTTCCTCAAAAAGATTCGACCTCGAATCTGAAAAATCAAATGGGGACAAATCAGCCACATTAAAAGTAGAACTTACATTGTACTCACCAGGTAGATCAATTTTATAGGCATTATCGTTGATCCTCTCGAGTACTTGGAAAGGCCCATCGCCCCTTGGGTCCAACTTGGACTTTCTTCTTGCAGGAAATTGTTCTTTCCTCATATGGTCCCAAACCCAATCTCCGGGTTCTAGGACAACCCGTTTGTGCCCCTTGTTTGCTTTGTTGGTGTTGGCATCATATGTTTTGGCTATTCGTTGCCTAGCCTGCTCATGTAAGGATTTCACCAACTCAGCTTTCTGTTCACCATCTAAATTAACAATGTGTTCAAGTGGTAATGGCGCAAGATCAAGTACTGTTAGTGGGTTAAAACCATAAACAAGTTCAAATGGAGAATAACCAGTTGTAGAATGAATAGATCTATTATATGCAAATTCAACAAACGGTAGGCATTCTTCCCAATTTCTAATGTTCTTTCCCACAACAGATCGTAATAAAGTCCCTAAGATCCGATTAACTACTTCGGTTTGGCCATCAGTTTGGGGGTGACATGTAGTGGAATAAAGTAATTTAGTACCAAGCTTACCCCACAATACCTTCCAAAAGTGGCTAAGAAATTAGACATCTCTGTCAGAAACAATTGTTTTAGGGATGCCATGAAGTCTTACCACCTCTTTAAAGAATAAGTCTGCTACATGTGTAGCATCATCTGTTTTGTGACAGGAAATAAAATGTGATGTGATCCGGCTCGGTTGATTGAGTCGATTCACTTGATTGCCCGATCGTCGACGAGGAATAGTTAAGTTATCGGAAATAGGATGAAATAAGGCTAAAGATGCGGAAGCTTTCAAATGGTTTTAAAGGTTGGCTAAGGTGATGGTAAATTTATAAGGGTAGTAGGCTCGATTTAAGTATAAAAATAAGAAAAATGGAAGTTGATAAATGAAGGCTCGGTTTTGTAAAAAGATATTATAGTTGGGTAAAATCTAGGATAGTCGGTGGAATGGATAAATGAGCTTAAACACCAGAAACGATTCAATACTAAAAGTGTCACCCCGATTTCTATTCGGTTCAAGGTGGGATTGCGGAATTGTAGAAGGTTGAACGCCACACCAAAGCAAGGTGATAAGTTCAAAAGAGAACGATAGACGCCACTAGCACGCTAGATAAGTCAGATCGAAACTCGTACGAATTTAGAGAGGAGAAAACTCACTCTTTGAACAAAGTTCATTCAAATGATCAAAAGTCAAAAGTCCTTTACAAATGAAAGAAAACAAATATTTATAGGCACATAGATGACCATTCAAATTCGGCATCTAGGTGTTCACACAATAATAAAAACGCTCACACTAATGTATTAAAATAGTTCATAAATTCGGCAGATTCATGCACTAGCTGAATGGACACTTTCTTCCCCCTTAGTTTGTGCATGAATGCTTAGTCATAAAGAAAGGCTTCAAGTGACTTGTATGTGCACCAAAAGGTTGCATTCATCTCCTTGGGACGTTCATGCACTTGTATGGACCATGTATCTTCATAATTAAACACTTTAATGGCATGTAAGTTCATAAATGGTAGCATGAACCTAGTAAATTCGTTCTCCCCTTTGTGCATGCACTTAATTCAATCAATGTGTTGAATTATTGAGTTAATTCCTTCCCTTGGACGTTCTTGAACCCATCCATGCATGTGTAGTAGCCTATAGGTCAATTCAAAGTGTGAACATGCTCAAGGAGCTCTATGGTCAACATAGAATTAGTTAGCAGCTACTTCTTGGCCGAATAAGTGCCTTGGAAAGTTAAGAGACAGCCACCATACATGCACTTAAGCCATTCATGCATTCTATCATCCCATGCATTTGATCCATTCATGGACTAGCCTTTAATGTCCATACATGCATTCGACACATGCATGAATTTGTAGAAACATTGCATCTAGCCGTACATGCACCAGCATTTAATACTTCTTCATTCATGAGTGTGGAATGCCCAAAAGAGATGTTTCTTCATTCATACATTGTACCGTCCAAAGGAATGTACCTACATGAAATAAACAAGTCATTAAGACATCTCATGAACACTCATAAATTCGGCATGATGTGAACACATTAATGTCATGCATTAATTCGGCTATGTGAACATAATCAATTTATATAATGACAATGATATATTAATAACAAATATTAATATAAGACAAGTTTAATGCTTAAATGAATATGTGCAAATTTTATTTAATGTATTAAAGAAAAACCGAGTTTAAACTAAAATGAGCTAAGTTTTAGCTCGTGAGCTAAAGTTGAGCTGAGGCTAAACTCCTAAGCTGAAGTTGAACTAAGGTTTAGCTCGTGAGCTAAATATGAGCTAGGAGTGAGCTCGGTTTAGCTCAGGCAAGTTGGATCGAGCTTGAATAAGCTGGATTTGAGCTAGACGGAGCTTGTGGAGCTGGAAACGAGCTGGGATCAGCTTGCCAACATGTCAATGCTCGGCTTGACAGACTTGCTCGATGAAGTTCGCGGGGCGTGCTCGTATCAAAATATGCCATCTTTGAGAACCTGCCAACAACAACAAATATACTATCTCTTCCTTTCTTATTTCGAGGCAAACCTAGAATAAAGTCCATGGATAAATCTACCCAAGGTGAAGTAGGAATCGGTAAAGGAGTGTAAAGGCCATGAGGCCTTACCTTAGATTTTGCTTGTTTGCATGTAATGCACTTGGAACATACCTTTTCGACATCCTTTTTCATATGTGGCCAATGGAAGTGTTCTTGCAAGATGTCTAGTGTTTTGGCCACTCCAAAATGTCCCATTAGTCCCCCATTATGGGCTTCATGAATCAACAATTCTCTCATGGAACACTTTGGTATGCATAACCTGTTTAAACGAAAAAGAAAGCCATCTACAAGATAAAATTTTTCAAAAGCAGTATGTCCACAATTCTTATAGATATGGCTGAAATCAGTATCATCATCATATAACTCTTTAATATGTTCAAACCCTAAAACTTTAGCATTCAATGTAGTTATTAAAGTATATCGTCTAGACAAAGCATCTGCGACTACATTATCTTTACCTGTTTTATATTGAATCACATAAGGGAATGTTTCAATGAATTCTACCCATCGGGCATGTCTTTTACTCAACTTAACTTGTCCCTTTAACCATTTAAGAGACTCATGATCTGTATGTATGACAAACTCATTAGGCAGCAAATAATGTTGCCATACTTGAAGTGCACGAACTAATGCCAATAGTTCTTTGTCATAAGTCGAATAATTTAACTGTGCACCGTTCAATTTCTCACTAAAATAAGCAATAGGTTGCTTATCTTGCATTAAAACGGCGCCGATTCCAATTCCTGAAGCATCACACTCAAGTTCAAAAGTTTTAGCAAAATCAGGTAATTTAAGCAAAGGAGCAGAACATAACTTAGCTTTTAGAGTTTGAAAAGCTATTTCTTGGGTTTCACCCCATTTGAAACCCACTGATTTCTTTATAACTTCAGTCAATGGGGCAGTAATAGTAGAGAAATCTTTCACAAATCGTCTATAAAAACTGGCTAAACCATGGAAGGATCTCACCTCAGTTACCGATTTAGGAGTCCGCCACTCCTTAATTGCCTTAACTTTGTCCTCGTCGACATGAATACCCTGAGCACTAACTATGAAACCTAAGAATATTAGTTTATCACAACAGAATGTGCATTTATCAAGGTTGGCAAATAATCTTTCAGTTTGTAGAATATCCAAAACGGTTCGAACATGGAAAACATGATCATCTAATGACTTTGAGTAAATTAAAATATCATCAAAGTAAACTACTACAAATTTACTCAAATGTAGCCTCAAAACATGATTCATTAATCTCATAAATGTACTAGGTGCATTAGTAAGGCCGAAAGGCATAACTAACCATTCATACAATCCAAATTTTGTTTTAAAGGCTGTTTTCCATTCATCCCCTTCCCTCATTCGAATTTGATGATAACCGCTTTTTAAATCAATTTTTGTAAATATTATTGAACCATGTAATTCATCAAGCATATCATCAAGTCTAGGGATTGGGTGTCGATACTTTACCATTATCTTGTTGATTGGGCGACAATCAACACACATACGAAACGTACCATCTTTCTTTGGCACCAATAAGACAGGAACAGCACAAGGACTTAGGCTCTCACGAATGTACCCTTTGTCTAGTAATTCCTCCACTTGCCTTTGCAATTCCTTTGTCTCCTCGGGATTGCATCTATAGGCTGGTCGATTTGGGATTGAAGCTCCGGGTACTAAGTCAATTTGATGTTCTATCCCTCGTAAAGGTGGTAAACCTTTAGGGGCCTCACTAAAAACATCCTCATAATCCTGCAAAAGAGATTGAAACACACTAGGCAAATTTTCGTTAATGTTAGATAAAGATAAATAATTTTGCCTAAACCTCACAAGGATACAAGGTTGTTTATTAAGTAGGTCTCTCTTTACATCTTTTTTTGTTGCCAAAAGATTTTTTCCGCTCATTTTACCACTAGAGGATTCACTCACCTTTGGGCTTTTTAAATTTTGACTTTTTCCACTACTATTAGCCTCTTTTCTCTCTGTCTTTTGTACTTGCTCTTTCTCCCTTACCCCCTCACAAAATTTTATCATCCTCAATTGATCTTTATATACATCAGTAGGATTTAAAGGAGCAAAAGTGAATTTCTTGCCTTTAAATACAAGGGAGTATCGATTAAGTTTACCTTGGTGTGTAACATCGCGATCAAATTGCCAAGGTCGTCCAAGGAGCAAGTGTGCCGCATGCATGGGGACTACATCACACCATATGTCATCCTCATAATTGCCGAGTTTAAAAGTGACCAAGGACTGTTTCGTAACTTTAACTTCGGAACATTCATTAGCCACTGAAGGTGATATGGCTTAGGGTGTTTGGTACAAGGCAACTTTAAAGAATCCACCAAATAACTACTCACTACATTCGAGCAGCTCCCACTATCAATAATGAGTGAACATAAGTTACCTTTAATAAAACACCGAGAATGGAAAATATTGGTCCTTTGGCTCTCATCATCTTTCATCTGAATGTTAAGGGTTCGACGAACTACAAGGCATTGAAAATTAGCAAAGTCCCCTTCCTTTGGTGGTTCGACCAACTCGTCGCCATTATCACTGTCATCTACAAGTTCTGGCATATCTAGATCTGTATTATCAGAGTCAGAAGTGTACTCACCGTTATCTTTTAGAAGAAGTAATCTCGTGTTAGGGCATTCTCTACTATAATGACCACGCCCTTTGCACTTAAAGCATTCAATCTCACGAGTCCTCTTCGCACTCGAATCACCTAAATTGGGCTGCTTAGACGGTGTTTGCGTTTTTGCAGGAGCCCCTTTTTTCCAATCTGATTGTTTACTTCCATTACTCAAAGAAGACTTGTTAGTAACAAAAGGTGGTTTTGAACTCTTAAAATCAGAATTGGAATTGTTACCTCGATAATATTGTGAAGTAGAGAAGGACCCAAACCTTTGTTCCTTTAATTGTTGCTCGATCTCAATGGCTTTGTGAACTGCTTCTTCCAAATCAATGTAAGTTTGTAGCCTCAATGTATTAGCTATCGGCCTGTTCAAACCATCAATGAATCGAACCATAGTTGTTTCTTCATCTTCCTCCACATTAGCTCTCTGAATGAGCATCTCCATCTCTTTAAAATATTCATCCACCGTCCTACTACCTTGGATAAGTCTTCTCAACTTTGTTTTAATTTCTCTATAGTAGTGAGGTGGAATAAACCTTTTATGCATAATCTGTTTCAACTCATCCCATGTCGAAATCTCACCTTCATAATTCCGATGGCGGTTTACCCCAAGTTGAGTCCACCAACTTAATGCATAATCAGAAAATTCCAGTGTTGCTAACGCTACCTTTTCATCATCCGGACATTTATAATACCGAAACATGAGTTCAATCTTAGATTCCCATTCACAATAAGCGTCAGGATCATTCTTACCACGAAATTGGGGAATTGTGAATTTCAGTTTTGCCAAAGAAGGTTGTCCACGATCATGAAAATCATCATCCATTCTAGGGACACGTCGAGGGCCGTGCCTATAGGGCTGGTTATTCCTATCTTCCCTGATTGGATCTCGATATTGAAGTTCTTGATTCATTCGTACCTCATTCAAAGTAGTATTCAATGCTTGAAGGGTAGCATTTATTTGTGTGATTGCAGCAGCGTGTCCTTCTAACTGTTGTTGGACTTCCATAAGTGTATCATTATGGTCATCTTTAGACATCTTCCAAAAAAACTGCAAAAATAAACACTCAACACTCAAAAATAAAAGTTATCAAACCTCACCGTTAATCACTCAAAAAGAAAAAAAATCAAATTCTCAATGAGGTCGAATTCAATCTTGTGAGTTCTTTATCAGAGTTTATATCAACCAATTAGAGAGTGTGAACCAAACTACCAAAGAATCCTAATTTGCACTAGGATGCCAAAAACTGACGAGACACCAATTGATTCGTGTTGCACCGAAGAAGAAGTTGTGCACACGTTTAAATCCTACTAACACAAGAAACAAACAAGAAACAAGAAGGTGTTAGATAACGTAAAGGAAGAATAAAGGTAAACAAATGAAAACCTACAGCTAAGAATCAATAAAAATTGCTCAAAACAGAAAACCCGAAAAACTGCGGAGTAACTTGACAACTTCGTTCGAGGTGTTCCCGATCTCCAAAAATCACGAAATTAAATCTGGAGTGTCCTTATATATTGAATTTTTGATCTGGAAATTTTGGGCACCAAATTCAACCCGCTGCACCTTTTATTAAATTTTTATTGAATTTCATCTTTTTTTGATTTTTTGACTTTTTGACTGATTTTTTTGCGGGAATAATTTTTTTATATTCAATCACAGTGCCAAAAACATATATGTAAAATTTCAGATCAATCGGACAATGTTTACCCACTCAAATGAATTTTTTTGAACAATTTTTCTAGGTAAAACTGCTGTTTGTGCTTTAAAAAATAGAGATCAGTTTAGAAATCAACCAAGAACACCCAAAACGCCCAAAATCTGATACCAAATGATACGGGATTGCGCGCGGACCAAGATCGAGTTGCCAAGTCACGAGAAACTCCTACGAAAACCCTAAACAATTAGATCTGAAACGAAACAGAAAATTAAAAGATTAGATTTTTGAATTTTCAGATCTGAAATAAAATCCCCAAAACAGTAAAGAATCAAATAGAGAATAGAAATAAGTGTTAATAAGGAATCTTGAAACCCTAGAAGAGATTGCGATTCTGCCCAATTGAACACCCAGATAGTTTTCCCCAAATTTCGGCAATCTAATTTCTCCCAAAAAGAGTATGGATGAATCGGCAAGAACCCTAGAAATTGGGGATTTTTGGGCTAATTCCTTAAGATATAAAAAGGCTGAAAACACAATAAGAACAGAAAATAAATTAGATAAAGATTCGGCACAAGCAGAAATAAAGAAAGAATTGACAGTAAGAAATTAAAAGATAAGTCCTAAGAAGCCTTGAAATCCCGAAAGATCTCACAACTCCCTTCAAACGGCTCTAATCTCCCCTCCAAAGAATATCAATGGCAAGAAGAAGGTTGAAGATGGCTCCCACAATCAAAAAGATTGTTAAAACAACTTCTAAAGAAAACTCAAGAGAAAATCCTTGAAGAACTCAAAGAGAATTTTCACTCAAATCAAATCTGAAATTTTCAATGTAATTGTAACGTAATGTAGGGTGGCTGGCCAAGCCATATAAATAGGCCTTTCAAATGTTTTCCTAATTTAATTAGAACACTAAAACTAAAACTAAAAAAAAACTCCTAATTATTTTAATATAGAAATTCGGCCAAGGGTCTTTTATTTGGGACTCTTGGACTGAATATAAAAATTTAAACTAAGTAAAATAAATAAATAAATAAATAAAAATAAAACTTTACAACTTGGGCCACTTTGACAATTTGGCCTGATTTTCAACTAAGTATGGGTGGATTTCTTGATTGGGCTTGGTGATGTGATCCGGCCCGGATTAATTGAGTCGTTTCACGTGATTGCCCGATCGTCGACGAGGAATAGTTGAGTTATCGAAAATAGGATGAAATAAGGCTAAAGATGCGGAAGCTTTCAAATGGTTTTAAAAGGTTGGCTAAGGTGATGGTAAATTTATAAGGGTAGTAGGCTCGATTTAAGGATAAAAATAAGAAAAATGGAAGTTGATAAATGAAGGCTCGGTTTTGTAAAAAGATATTATAGTTGGGTAAAATCTAGGATAGTCGGTGGAATGGATAAATGAGCTTAAACACCAGAAACGATTCAACACTAAAAAGTGTCACCCCGATTTCTATTCGGTTCAAGGTGGGATTACGGAATTGTAGAAGGGTTGAACGCCACACCAAAGCAAGGTGATAAGTTCAAAAGAGAACGATAGACGCCACTAGCACGCTAGATAAGTTAGATCGAAACTCGTACGAATTTAGAGAGGAGAAAACTCACTCTTTGAACAAAGTTCATTCAAATGATCAAAAGTCAAAAGTCCTTTACAAATGAAATCAACAAACTATTTATACTAGTTTCTTATGCTAACCGAATAGTCCATTCATGAACTTAATGATTAAGTAATGAACCTAAATTAAGACATGAACCTTCTAGAAAAATGACCAATGGTATCCTTGTCCATGTTCGGCCGAATGGGAGATGAATGGGCAGCTTCATGTATGAGCAAACTTTGGAAGCCAATGGGATTGTCTAGGTTCAGCCATGGGATGCATGAAACTCCCAAAGGGTGTCTCTTGGCCGAATAGGTGCTTAGGAAACTCCAAGGGTCCTCCCACATGCATCGATTGTACATGGAACTTGGAAGGGGCCTTGAACCTAGCCATACATGTACTTGCATTGATTACCCCCATTCATGCATGTGTGCCGTCCAAGGGAGATGCACCTTTCAATATGCATTAACCTTCCATGAACATGAATGTATGTCCTCCAAACATTGAACCGGTCCATGCATGTATCCTCCCGTTCAATTAACTTTCCAAATTCAACTCACCTACAAAAACACATGAACCAAAATTAAATCACATAAAATTCAGCTGAACAAGCATTAATATAATTTAGACACACTAATTAAACATAAATTAAATTAGACAAATTTAATAAAGTCTTAACAAGACATATTAAATTCGGCCGAGACACATTTAAAACATGTAATAAGTCAAAACATAATTATAAGCTGTAGTAATTTAAGCTAAATTAATAAATTATTTAATTTATTCAGACATTAAAATAAATGAGTTGAAATAAACTTAAGCCAAGCTCAAACGAGCTAAAGTAAGCTAAATTGAGCTCAAACGAGCTAAATTAAGCTCATGTGAGCTAAATCGAGCTGGGAAAAACTAAGATTGAGCTTGTTGAGCTGAGATTGAGCTTCATCTTGCACTTAGGGCCCTCGTGTTTAGGCCAATCATGATAGCAACGAGTGGTGCCACAACATGATGCGATTGAGATCACATCATACCCTCCCTCTTGAAGACGATTTGTCCTCAAATCGGGCCACTTGCTCGCGAAAAATTTTTCGAGATCACAAGCCCTTTTGTTCATGATCCGAAAAGTATTGTTTTTAAAACTCCAGGAACCACAAATGGTTTGAAAAGAAAATGATTTAGTTCCATGCCCTCCCTCTTTAGGAGGAAACCATTCAAAAGTGTCACCTACATAGAAATGGAACGAATTAGTGACACTAAAATTTATAAACTCAAACGATCTTTTCAGAATCTTATTCAAAATTAGAATGCATAATCCAATGCCGGGATCAAATGTAGAAGTGGATCTTACCTGTTCACAATGGTTTTCCATACTTGGTAATAAAGGATGCATCAGAATCAAATCAAATTTATAATCAAAATTTATCAAGGAGTCCTCCAAATGATCATGTAATCTAAGTTCCACTCGATCAATCTTACTTAAACATGATGAATTTATATAGCAAGGCAGATTTGAGACACCATCTTCAAATTCAAATGCACTAACCATTTTACATGCCATCGTCTTATCAAATATTCGGATCAAAAGAAAATTAAACAAGCATGCCTTTAAACATTCATATATCTTGATTTTGTTAAACAAAAATCAACAACATTCTCTACAATCAAAAATTTGATTTTGTCTTAACAAGCCAACAAGATTCACACGTCTCGTTTTCAAACTTAGTGACAAAGCATCATACAAGCAACGATTGTTTACTTGGTCATTCAAACAAAATTTACAATGCTTGCCTTCTCTCAAAGATGAACCAGAATAGCGAACTCCAGGGTTGAACACACGATATTGTTCACTCGTTCCAAAATGCAGTGTGAATTTCTTAATTACCAACAATTCACACAAGTGGAACAAAAAGAATTTGAGCATGCATATGTTCAAACATTCATACATCGTAAATCTCATTCGAATAGACTTGTTCAAACATGGGGAATTTACGCAAAAAATAGAAAATTCAAATTATCACCACACACAAGTAGACTAGGCGTTTCACATGCCAACTTTTTATCACAAGAGTTCAAAATTTGTTTGTGTGGATTTATTCGTACTTCAGTAAAATTCTTGCCAATACCATACTCATCAATAGGAAAACACTTCTTACCACTATGGAAGGTGTAATCACCATCATTCAGAATATGATAATCAAACAAATCGAACTTTGTATGTGAATAATCGATATCGCACACTATCACACTTTGTTCATGCTGATCTAATCGAACGCTTTCAATAAAATTGCCAACAACAAATTTATCATAGAAAAAACTTTTCAAAGCACTAGTTGAAACAAAATCATAAATAATAGATGAACGAAAATTAACCAATTCAATGGGGAAAACCCTTTCGCAAAAACAATTTTCAGCAATCTTGTCATAAACATGTGAGTAAATGAGTTGAAACTCGCTCAACAAGGAACCCTTACCTTGCTTACCATTGGAAATGTGACAATCATTTTTATCTTCCAACTTACCTCTTTCAATCAATTGAAAACGTCTCTCGGTAGAAAGGTAATGAAGTTGGAACCAATCCGTGGATGGAATCTTGCAAACCTGAAACAAAGAAAAATCACAAGGTAATTTCGAAAGGGGGTTAGCAAAAGAATTCCTCTCTTTTTCGTGATTACTCACTTCACTCGTTTCTTTTATAGACTCTTTTTCTTTTTCACTTGATTTCTTTTCAAGCTCTCTTTCAATTTCTTTTTTCGCTCTTTCTTTTTCAATTTTTTTTTCATTCTCAATTTCTTTTTCAATTTTCTTTTCTTCATTTTCTTTTTCTCTCACTTTTTTGATTTCTTTTTCAATCTCTTTCTCCTTTTCTCGCTCAATGGATTGCTTCATTTTGAATTGGTCTTCTTGCACTTGTTCCGGTGTGAGCGGCGCTAAAGTGATTTTCCTTCCTTGATGCTTGAAGGAATACCTATTGGTACGTTCATCGTGAATGACCTTGCGATCCGATTGCCATGGTTCTCCTAGCAACAAATGGCAGACTTGAATAGGCACAACATCACAAAGGACTTCGTCTTGGTATCTTCCGATGGAAAATGCAACACGCACTTGTTGAGTAACTTCAAATTTGCCTTCAACACCAAGTCCTTGCAGTTGATAGGGTCGTGGATGCTTGGTAGTGGCCAAGCCAAGTTTTTTTACCGTTCGAATACTAGCCATGTTTGACCTACTTCCACCATCAATAATGAGGCAACAAACTTTATCGTGGACACGGCAACGCGTGTGAAACATATCTTCACATTGTGGTTCATTTTCCAATCTTTGAAGGATTGCACTAATCTTGATGTCAACGATAGTAGATGTCAAATCTTCTTTATCTTTGTCGAATTGTCGAAATTCAGATCGCATTATCCTTTGCATTTCTTGTCTCCACATTTGGAATTCAAATTCAGAAAATTCTTCAGACATGCTTCAACAAAATATTAGAAAGCAAAAGTTAAATTAGAAAGAAAAATAATTCTCACCACAAATCTCTCAAATTCGCTCAAAAAGAAAAATTCACTCACTCGTGTTTGAACTCTCTTTTAGGCTTTTTTTTCGAATGAACTCACGCTCTCTTGCCTTTTACGACTCGACCTCGTCTCACAAATTCGTAATTCGTCTCGATAGACTTAATTTGCTGCTTGAGGGTCGGTTTCAAAATGGGTTACAAGGGATAATGTCGGGTGTAGGGTAGGCTGAATAAAGAAGAAAATTGGTTTAAAGTGTGGCGTTGGGATGGGTAAATAATGGTAGGAAGGGAAACTTGATGATCGGAGTAAATAAGAGAAGAAAATAAAAACTCGCAAGACTTTTCACTTTTTTTTAACTTGATTTTTTTGTCACTTCTTTTTTTTTTCTTTTTTTTCGATTTTTTTTGAATTTTTTCTCTTTTTTTTTAAATCCAATACAATAGTAAACAAAATACAAGGAAGAGAAAAAAAATTAAATTCCAACTCAAATTTTTTTTGATTTTTTTTGACTTTTTTTTTACATTACGAACCTACTCCGAGCTTGATACGAATGTCGGCACTCCTCGTTTTAGTAGCTCTGATACCAAATGATGTGATCTAGCCCGGGTTAATTGAGTCGTTTCACGTAATTGCCCGATCGTCGACGAGAAATAGTTGAGTTATCGAAAATAGGATGAAATAAGGCTAAAGATGCGGAAGCTTTCAAATGGTTTTAAAAGGTTGGCTAAGGTGATGGTAAATTTATAAGGGTAGTAGGCTCGATTTAAGGATAAAAATAAGAAAAATGGAAGTTTATAAATGAAGGCTCAGTTTTGATGTGACCACGCCCCAAGCCCCATCAAGTCCTCGTCTTGATTCCCTCGAGCTTCCAAAGGGACCAATGACCCGAGCTAGGTCCAAGCGATTTCATGAAGTGTTTCAGCTTTGTTGTTCAAGTTTTGGAAGGAGAATCAGCTTGTTGAAGATGAGGAAGCTCGATCCAACTCCTCGAAGAAACCATGCACCTTAGTGCAAGCTAATTTCAGCTCCATTTTAGCTTTTCTAGCTCGTTTCAACTCCGACCAGCTCAATTGAGCTTATTTCAGCTCAATCGAGCTCAATTTAGCTACAATTCAGCTCATTTATTTTATTGGTTGAATAATTAAAGTATTTTATTAACTTAGTTTAAGTTATTACAGCTCATAATTATGTTTTGATTTATTTCATGTTTTTAAAGTTGTCTTAGCCGAATTTAATATGTTTAGCTTAAGACTTTATTTTGTCTATTTTAAATTTATGTGTTAATTAATATATCTATTTTAATTAATTTGTTCATGTTTCATGTAGGTACAGCCGAATGTGGAGATTCATTCAAGCTAGGTGCATGAACGTCTACTTACAATGCATGATGTGGGAACACAATTAAAGATGATTCATGAATGGGCTGGTTCAATGAACGTAAGGATGATGCATGAATGATTTAATACAATGAATGGAAGAATGCATGAATGTTCACTTACATGCATCGGTTGCTGTCCATTGATCTCCTAAGTACCTATTCGGCCAAAAGGCATCTCTTGGAGTGTCCATTCACACCTTGGCCGAACCTAGACATGTCCATTGCTCTCCCATACATTCACCAAGCCTTCAAGTTCATTTCCTTAGCCATGAAGCTGCCCATTGAAGTACCATTCAGCTGAATTTGGACATAGCCTTTAAAGATACATTTCTAGATTAGTTTAATTCAATTAAAGCCGAATTTACTTAGTCTATTTGGCTATCTAATGTAATCTATAAATAGTTCTTTTCTCTTTGTAAAAAGGTTACAGAATTTGATTATTGAAAACTTGATTGTGAGGTTTCCTCCTATCCTATTTCGTACGAGTCTCGTTCTGACTTATTTAGCTCGCTAGTGGCGTCAACCCGACTTCTTGAACTTATCACCATCCTGGTGTGGCGTTCATCCACCTTTTTATACCTTTGGTTCCTACCTCTCTATAGGTAACGGGTCAAGGTCCATCTTCGACAATCCATTTAATCCACCTTGAGCAATATAAGTCCCGGGGCAATACTTCATATAGTATTGAATCGTTCTTCACTTGAGTTCTATTTTTCCATTCCATTTTCACTATTAAATTATAAACAATATTTCTTTATTTCACCGAGCCTATCAAACATCTATCCAAACCATCTTTTGAACCCATTTTCTCAACTTCCGCTATAAAAAAATCATCTAACTCCATCTATCTACAAATTCGAACAAACTTCTCGTCAACGATCGGGCATCTTAAGTGAACCTGACTCCATCAACCGAGCCGGATCACATCATCTGGTATCAGAGCTACTAAAACGAGGAGCGCCGACGTTCGTAATAAGGCCGCAAGTAGGTTCGAAACGTGAAAAAAAAATCAAAAAAATTTGAGTTGTAATTTAATTTTTTTTCCATTGTATTTAGCTTACTATTGTTTTGGAGTAACAAAAAAATCAAAAAAAATTCGAAAAAAAATTTGATTGAAAAAAAATTCAAAAAAAAAGTGAAAAAAAATCGAGCAAAAAAAAGAAAAGAAAAAAAAAGGTGAGCAAAAAAAATCAAGTTTAAAAAAAAGTGAAAAGTCTTGCGAGTTTTTTTTTCTCTCTTATTTGCTCCGATCATCAAGTTTCCCTTCCTACCATTATTTACCCATCCCAACGCCACACTTAGCCTTGATTTTATTTTGTTTAGCCTACCCTACACCCACATCATTCCTTTGTAACCTATTTTGAAACCGACCCTCAAGCAGCAAATTAAGTCTATCGAGACGAATTACGAAATTGTGAGACGAGGTCGAGAGGTAAAAGGCACGTGTGTTTTACATCAAAGAAAAGCCTAGAAGAGTGTAAACACGAGTGCGAGTGAAAATCATTATTTCTTTGTGAGAGATTGGTGAGGATTTTGAATTGGTGAGGTTCATTTACTATTTATTCTATCTTTCGATTTTCGAACATTTTTTATGTGATCTCAATCGCATCATGTTGTGGCACCACTCGTTGCTATTATGATTGGCCTAAACACGAGGGCCCCAAGTGCAAGATGAAGCTCAATCTCAGCTCAACAAGCTCAATCTTAGTTTTTCCCAGCTCGATTTAGCTCACATGAGCTTAATTTAGCTTACTTTAGCTCGTTTGAGCTTGGCTTAAGTTTATTTCAACTCATTTATTTTAATGTCTGAATAAATTAAGTAATTTATTAATTTAGCTTAAATTACTACAGCTCATAATTATGTTTTGACTTATTACATGTTTTAAATGTGTCTTGGCCGAATTTAATATGTCTTGTTAAGACTTTATTAAATTTGTCTAATTTAATTTATGTTTAATTAGTGTGTCTAAATTATATTAATGTTTGTTCAGCTAAATTTTATGTGATTTAATTTTGGTTCATGTGTTTTTGTAGGTGAGCTGAATTTGGAGAGTAATTAAACAAGGTTCATGCATGATAGGTTCAATGTATGGGAGTGTACATGCACAATTGAGGTTCAATGGATGGCATTTAAAGGAGCACATGCATTTGGGACGTTCATGCAAGAGGGAGTTGCTAAAAGTTCATGTATTTGAAGATTCATGGATCATATTTATGGGGGGAAAATACATGGGACGTTTCATGCATGATTCATGCATTTTCAAGATGACCATTCAAGTATTTTAGGCACATTAATGCCTCATTCAGCCAAGGGAGATGTAGGATCATTAAAGAGCTGCACATTCATGGAATTATGGAGATTCTTCAAGGCTAAGGATGCATGAATGCATCAGGTGAAGCATCATGATGGTTCGGCCAATTCATGTACCATCTTCAAGCATGAACTGGATTTTAATGCTATTTGTGTGAACATGTTAAATACCTGTGTGAACAGAATTTAAGTTAGTGTGAACAACATAGATGCCGAATATCAATAGGCATTTTAGGCTTATAAATAGCTTACTTGTTTATTGTAAAAGGTTACAGAATTAGATCAATTAAACTTAATAGAACTTTTGTTCTTGTGAGGTTACCTCCTCTCTTCTTTCGTTCGAGTCTCGAAGCGACTTATCTAGCTTGCTAGTGGTGTCAATCCGAACTCCATTGAACTTATCACCGAATCGGTGTGGCGTTCAACCATATTTTTATACCTTTGGTTCTTACCTCTATATAGGTATTGGGTCAAGGTTCGCTTCTATCCTTCCACAAATTTCACCTTAAGCAATATAAGACTCGGGCAATACTTTTTAGTATTGAACATTCTTGACGTTTAAGTTTTATTTTCCATCTCCATCAATTACCTTTTTCTAACCTACCTTGTTTCTATTCTAAACCGAATTTATCAACACCAAACCACTCATCTAAACCCTCTCAAAGCTTCCGCAACCCTTAGCCTAAATCACCCAATTTTGACAACTCCAACTACTCCTCGTAGACGATCGGGCAACTTTGTGAAACGACTCGATTAACCTGGGCCGGATCACATCATTTGGTATCAGAGCTACTAAAACGAGGAGCACCGACATTCGTAATAAGGCCGCAAGTAGGTTCGAAACGTGAAAAAAAAATCAAAAAAAAAATTTGAGTTGTAATTTAATTTTTTTCCCTTGTATTTAGCTTACTATTGTATTGGAGTAACAAAAAAAATCAAAAAAAAATTCGAAAAAAAAATTGATTGAAAAAAAATTCAAAAAAACAGTGAAAAAAAATCGAGCAAAAAAAAAAGGTGAGCAAAAAAAATCAAGTTAAAAAAAAAGTGAAAAGTCTTGCGAGTTTTTATTTTTATTTTCTCTCTTATTTGCTCCGATCATCAAGTTTCCCTTCCTACCATTATTTACCCATCCCAACGCCACACTTAGCCTTGATTTTATTTTGTTTAGCCTACCCTACACCCTCATCATTCCTTTGTAACCTATTTTGAAACCGACCCTCAAGCAGCAAATTAAGTCTATCGAGACGAATTACGAAATTGTGAGACGAGGTCGAGAGGTAAAAGGCACGTGTGTTTTACATCAAAAAAAAAGCCTAGAAGAGTGTAAACACGAGTGCGAGTGAAAATCATTATTTCTTTGTGAGAGATTGGTGAGGATTTTGAATTGGTGAGGTTCATTTACTATTTATTCTATCTTTCGATTTTCTAACATTTTCTTGAATCATGTCTCAAGAAGAATTCTCTACCGATGAATTTCAATACTTGGTGAACGAGATGGGCCGAATATTGGAGGAAAAACTAAGCCCATTAAAAAGACGTTTGGACCGAGTGGAGGAAAAAGCCCGACGGAAGCAAACTACACCGAGTCGAGAAATAGAGTTAAGTTCATCACGACGACATTATTCGAGAAGAGACACATATCAAGACTCCTATTCAACAAGGCTTTCGAGACTGCGAGAAGAAAACTTCGAGTCAAAAATCACTCGAGATGAGCGAGAAAGGACGAGCTATTCCTCGTATGCTTCAAAGAAGTCCTTCCCAAAGGATTGTTCTCGAAGAAATGGACGAGAAGCTTATGAAAATATTTTCTCTTTCTTTGAGCCAAATGATTATCTCTTTGATTCTTTCGTGTCATCCGCACATTGTAGTGAAAAAGAAAAAGAAATAAAAATAGTGAGTGAAAAAGAAAATGAAGAAAAGAAAATTGAAAAAGAAATTGAGATTGAGAAAAAAATTGAAAAAGAAAAAGATGTTGAAGAAGAAACGAGAGAAAATGAAGATAGTGAGCGAGAACAAGAAAAGGAGAACGAAATTTTAACTAACCCCCGTGATGTTTGTTTTTGTTCTGTTCCTTCTTTTCAGGTTCCGACAAATCTTTGTGACGAATATCAACTTCAATATCTTCCTAACGAGCGACGTTTTTGCATGACCAAAAAAGGTAAGGATGAAGTTGAAATCAAACCACACGAGCTTGAAGGTAAGCGAGGTAAGGAAGTTTTAAAAACCGAGTCATGGCCATCAAGTTTGAAAGTTGTTGAAAATGACTTTGTTTTAAAAAAATTCTCTTATTTTCATTCGATTAATTTCTATTCTTTGAATGTGGTTGATGTTGTTCGGTACGAACGACAAACTAAAGATTTGGTTTTGCATGATGACGGTATTTCACGAAAGGCGATTAAATTCTTCATTTGTGACAATTTTGTGCACCAATTAACGCTTTGTGGAAAATCCATGAATTTGTGCAAGTATGAATTGATGAATGTAAAAAGTTTTAATTGTTTGTCCCTGTGTATGCAAAAATCCCATTGGTTTAACGTGTTTGGTTTAATGAAATTTTTGCTACATTTTGGCATGAATACTCAAAATCAAGCTTTTAAACCCGGAATCTATTTTGGTTCGTTTTATGGGAAAGTCAAGCTTCATCAATTTTGTGTGAACAATTTCTATTGTTTTGATAATGGGGTGTTGAATAAGGAACTGAGGTATGAAAAATTTGATTTCAATTTAAATTCATTCCTTAATCCATTTTTGTGGTTGTATTTGAAGTTCGCATTTCATTTCGTTAAGGTTAATTCAGCCACAGAGATTCGACTAGACTACATTTCCGAGGAGAGAAGGTTCATTTTGGCTAAAAAAGGTAATGTTCTCAACGATCCTAGTTCGCCTATGCCAAAAGGTAAGCAAGGTATGAATGTTGAAAATTTAAAAGCACCTCTGCCTTATTCGATTGTTGATGGAAACCTTGTTGATGATTTGTCCTTTAAAAATGATCTGAATTTTGATGTGGTTACTTGCCATTCTTTGATTGATGATATCATATTTGCGTGGAATGATGGCAAGAAGAATAACGTTTTATGAAATTGTGATGCTGATGAGTTTGTTATTGAAATAATAAATATTCGGCATTTGCAAGATAAGAAAACATATAAGCCTTTCCATCAGCTTGATTTGAGTAAAAATGTGCACTCATTGATCTTTTATGAGAAACTACTTTGTCTAAACAAGAATGTACGTATGAGATTTGAGATGCATGAATGCTTGAAAACATGCATGTCTTTGATTTGTTTGTTTGATACGAGGATGACATGTAAAATGGTTAGTGCATTTGAATTTGAAGATGGTGTCTCAAATCTGCCTTGCTATATAAATTCTGCATGTTTAAGTAAGATTGATCAAGTGGAACTTAGATTACATGATCATTTGGAGGACTCCTTGATAAATTTTGATTATAAATTTGATTTGATTCTGATGCATCCTTTATTACCAAGTATGGAAAACCATTGTGAACAGGTAAGATCCACTTCTACATTTGATCCCGGCATTGGATTATGCATTCTAATTTTGAATAAGATTCTGAAAAGATCGTTTGAGTTTATAAATTTTAGTGTCACTAATTCGTTCCATTTCTATGTAGGTGACACTTTGGAATGGTTTCCTCCTAAAGAGGGAGGGCATGGAACTAAATCATTTTCTTTTCAAACCATTTGTGGTTCCTGGAGTTTTAAAAACAATACTTTTCGAATCATGAACAAAAGGGCTTGTGATCTCGAAAAATTTTTCGCGAGCAAGTGGCCCGATTTGAGGACAAATCGTCTTCAAGAGGGAGGGTATGATGTGATCTCAATCGCATCATGTTGTGGCACCACTCGTTGCTATCATGATTGGCCTAAACACGAGGGCCCCAAGTGCAAGATGAAGCTCAATCTCAGCTCAACAAGCTCAATCTTAGTTTTTCCCAGCTCGATTTAGCTCACATGAGCTTAATTTAGCTTACTTTAGCTCGTTTGAGCTTGGCTTAAGTTTATTTCAACTCATTTATTTTAATGTCTGAATAAATTAAGTAATTTATTAATTTAGCTTAAATTACTACAGCTCATAATTATGTTTTGACTTATTACATGTTTTAAATGTGTCTTGGCCGAATTTAATATGTCTTGTTAAGACTTTATTAAATTTGTCTAATTTAATTTATGTTTAATTAGTGTGTCTAAATTATATTAATGTTTGTTCAGCTAAATTTTATGTGATTTAATTTTGGTTCATGTGTTTTTGTAGGTGAGCTGAATTTGGAGAGTAATTAAACAAGGTTCATGCATGATAGGTTCAATGTATGGGAGTGTGCATGCACAATTGAGGTTCAATGGATGGCATTTAAAGGAGCACATGCATTTGGGACGTTCATGCAAGAGGGAGTTGCTAAAAGTTCATGTATTTGAAGATTCATGGATCATATTTATGGGGGGAAAATACATGGGACGTTTCATGCATGATTCATGCATTTTCAAGATGACCATTCAAGTATTTTAGGCACATTAATGCCTCATTCAGCCAAGGGAGATGTAGGATCATTAAAGAGCTGCACATTCATGGAATTATGGAGATTCTTCAAGGCTAAGGATGCATGAATGCATCAGGTGAAGCATCATGATGGTTCGGCCAATTCATGTACCATCTTCAAGCATGAACTGGATTTTAATGCTATTTGTGTGAACATGTTAAATACCTGTGTGAACAGAATTTAAGTTAGTGTGAACAACATAGATGCCGAATATCAATAGGCATTTTAGGCTTATAAATAGCTTACTTGTTTATTGTAAAAGGTTACAGAATTAGATCAATTAAACTTAATAGAACTTTTGTTCTTGTGAGGTTACCTCCTCTCTTCTTTCGTTCGAGTCTCGAAGCGACTTATCTAGCTTGCTAGTGGTGTCAATCCGAACTCCATTGAACTTATCACCGAATCGGTGTGGCGTTCAACCATATTTTTATACCTTTGGTTCTTACCTCTATATAGGTATTGGGTCAAGGTTCGCTTCTATCCTTCCACAAATTTCACCTTAAGCAATATAAGACTCGGGCAATACTTTTTAGTATTGAACATTCTTGACGTTTAAGTTTTATTTTCCATCTCCATCAATTACCTTTTCTAACCTACCTTGTTTCTATTCTAAACCGAATTTATCAACACCAAACCACTCATCTAAACCCTCTCAAAGCTTCCGCAACCCTTAGCCTAAATCACCCAATTTTGACAACTCCAACTACTCCTCGTAGACGATCGGGCAACTTTGTGAAACGACTCGATTAACCTGGGCCGGATCACATCAATTTTCTTGAATCATGTCTCAAGAAGAATTCTCTACCGATGAATTTCAATACTTGGTGAACGAGATGGGCCGAATATTGGAGGAAAAACTAAGCCCATTAAAAAGATGTTTGGACCGAGTGGAGGAAAAAGCCCGACGGAAGCAAACTCCACCCAGTCGAGAAATAGAGTTAAGTTCATCACGACGACATTATTCGAGAAGAGACACATATCAAGACTCCTATTCAACAAGGCTTTCGAGACCGCGAGAAGAAAACTTCGAGTCAAAAATCACTCGAGATGAGCGAGAAAGGACGAGCTATTCCTCGTATGCTTCAAAGAAGTCCTTCCCAAAGGATTGTTCTCGAAGAAATGGACGAGAAGCTTATGAAAATATTTTCTCTTTCTTTGAGCCAAATGATTATCTCTTTGATTCTTTCGTGTCATCCACACATTGTAGTGAAAAAGAAAAAGAAATCAAAATAGTGAGTGAAAAAGAAAATGAAGAAAAGAAAATTGAAAAAGAAATTGAGATTGAGACAAAAATTGAAAAAGAAAAAGATGTTGAAGAAGAAACGAGAGAAAATGAAGATAGTGAGCGAGAACAAGAAAAGGAGAACGAAATTTTAACTAACCCTCGTGATGTTTGTTTTTGTTCTGTTCCTTCTTTTCAGTTTCCGACAAATCTCTGTGACGAATATCAACTTCAATATCTTCCTAACGAGCGACGTTTTTGCATGACCAAAAAAGGTAAGGATGAAG
The DNA here is from genome assembly GCF_007990345.1 of Gossypium hirsutum. Classification (NCBI taxonomy): domain Eukaryota; kingdom Viridiplantae; phylum Streptophyta; class Magnoliopsida; order Malvales; family Malvaceae; genus Gossypium; species Gossypium hirsutum. The sequence continues at coordinate 27,265,246 of NC_053444.1, forward strand.
TTGAAATCAAACCACACGAGCTTGAAGGTAAGCAAGGTAAGGAATTTTTAAAAACCGAGTCATGGCCACCAAGTTTGAAAGTTGTTGAAAATGACTTTGTTTTAAAAAAATTCTCTTATTTTCATTCAATTAATTGCTATTCTTTGAATGTGGTTGATGTTATTCGGTACGAACGACAAATTAAAGATTTGGTTTTGCATGATTTCGGGTTTTCACGAAAAGCGATTCAATTTTTCAAATATGATAATTTTGTGCATCCATTATTGTCATGTGACAAATCCATGAATTTGTGCAAGTTTGATTTGATGAATATAAAGAGATTTGAATGTTTGTATCTATGGACACGAAAACCCTTTTGGTTTGACATGTTTGATTTACTAAAACACTTTGGCGTAAGTAATCAAACTCGTGTGTTCAAACCTGGAATTTATCGTTTTAGGTTGATATGTGCGGAACTCAAGCATCCTAAATTTTATGCGACAAATTTATGTCTGTTTGATGTTTGGCCTCTGAAATTTAAAGACTCTGTTTATAATTTAAATTGTTCTTTGATCATTTTATGTGGCTGTACATGAAATTCATTTTTCATTTCGAAAAGGTAAGATCAACTCATGTTTTTGAACCTGGTATCGTTACATATGTTCAATATGTGAATAGTGTTTTAGCCTGTTCCTTTGAGTTCAATGTCTATGGAGACATTACCCTCTTTCAGCATTATGAACCCAACATTTCGAAAAGTGCAAGTTGCCTTTGTGTTTACCCTTCGTTTCAGGTTTTTCAAGGATTGTGTAATAAGCTTCGACTTCAATACCTTCTCAAGGAGAAAAGGTTCACTTTGATTGAAAAAGGTAAAATTGATTCTCAATTTTCCACTCCTAAAGGTGAATCAGGTATGAATTCTGATGTTATGCGACCATCTTTTCTTAAGTCGAATGTAACTAAAATTTTTTAAGACACATTGATTGCTGAAAATCACTTGAATCCTGTTGTGGTTAATTATTTGATTTTGCTTGATGATGATAAATCCATTTTGAATAATGATAAGACGATTTTTCTCTTTGGAAAATGTGATGAATTCATTGTTGAGAACATAACCAAACGACAATTGCGAGTGCCAAACATGCGAAATCATGAATCATATGAAACTTTTCATTTGTGTGTTTGTGATGAAGATTTAAATTTCTTGTTCCATTACTCGCATTCCATTTACTTGAACAATGACTTGTGGAAGCAAATTGAAAGGTTTGAATGCTTAAAAACATATTTGTCTTTGTCTCGACCATTTGATGAGTTATGGATATGAAAGGAGTTTTGTCCATATGATTGTAAGAATGATGTTTTAAGTTTGCCTTTTTACATAACTCATACTTGTCTTGTTATGACCATGCATGATCCACATAGTTGTTCTGATCATTTCTTGATGATTAATGGTTGTCTATTTTCATTGATTCATTTGCCATCTCTAATGCCGAATATTGTGAGTTCTTTTGCAAAGGCTTATGAACAACTAATTGTTCCAATCATTCAAGGAGAGTTCCAAAAGACGGATTATTTTCTAGAGAATAAACAGCTCGACTTGAGGACAAGTCATTTTGAAGAAGGGGGGAATGATGTGACCACGCCCCAAGCCCCATCAAGTCCTCGTCTTGATTCCCTCGAGCTTCCAAAGGGACCAATGACCCGAGCTAGGTCCAAGCGATTTCATGAAGTTGTTTCAGCTTTGTTGTTTAAGTTTTGGAAGGAGAATCAGCTTGTTGAAGATGAGGAAGCTCGATCCAACTCCTCGAAGAAACCATGCACCTTAGTGCAAGCTAATTTCAGCTCCATTTTAGCTTTACTAGCTCGTTTCAACTCCGACCAGCTCAATTGAGCTCATTTCAGCTCAATCGAGCTCAATTTAGCTACAATTCAGCTCATTTATTTTATTGGTTGAATAATTAAAGTATTTTATTAACTTAGTTTAAGTTATTACAGCTCATAATTATGTTTTGATTTATTTCATGTTTTTAAAGTTGTCTTAGCCGAATTTAATATGTTTAGCTTAAGACTTTATTTTTGTCTATTTTAAATTTATGTGTTAATTAATATATCTATTTTAATTAATTTGTTCATGTTTCATGTAGGTACAGCCGAATGTGGAGATTCATTCAAGCTAGGTGCATGAACGTCTACTTACAATGCATGATGTGGGAACACAATTAAAGATGATTCATGAATGGGCTGGTTCAATGAACGTAAGGATGATGCATGAATGATTTAATACAATGAATGGAAGAATGCATGAATGTTCACTTACATGCATCGGTTGCTGTCCATTGATCTCCTAAGTACCTATTCGGCCAAAAGGCATCTCTTGGAGTGTCCATTCACACCTTGGCCGAACCTAGACATGTCCATTGCTCTCCCATACATTCACCAAGCCTTCAAGTTCATTTCCTTAGCCATGAAGCTGCCCATTGAAGTACCATTCAGCTGAATTTGGACATAGCCTTTAAAGATACATTTCTAGATTAGTTTAATTCAATTAAAGCCGAATTTACTTAGTCTATTTGGCTATCTAATGTAATCTATAAATAGTTCTTTTCTCTTTGTAAAAAGGTTAAGAATTTGATTATTTAAAACTTGATTGTGAGGTTTCCTCCTATCCTATTTCGTACGAGTCTCGTTCTGACTTATCTAGCTCGCTAGTGGCGTCAACCCGACTTCTTGAACTTATCACCATCCTGGTGTGGCGTTCATCCACCTTTTTATACCTTTGGTTCCTACCTCTCTATAGGTAACGGGTCAAGGTCCATCTTCGACAATCCATTTAATCCACCTTGAGCAATATAAGTCCCGGGGCAATACTTCATATAGAATTGAATCGTTCTTCGCTTGAGTTCTATTTTTCCATTCCATTTTCACTATTAAATTATAAACAATATTTCTTTATTTCACCGAGCCTATCAAACATCTATCCAAACCATCTTTTGAACCCATTTTCTCAACTTCCGCTATAAAAAATCATCTAACTCCATCTATCTACAAATTCGAACAAACTTCTCGTCGACGATCGGGCATCTTAAGTGAACCCGACTCCATCAACCGAGCCGGATCACATCAGGTTTTGTAAAAAGATATTATAGTTGGGTAAAATCTAGGATAGTCGGTGGAATGGATAAATGAGCTTAAACACCAGAAACGATTCAACACTAAAAAGTGTCACCCCGATTTCTATTCGGTTCAAGGTGGGATTACGGAGTTGTAGAAGGGTTGAACGCCACACCAAAGCAAGGTGATAAGTTCAAAAGAGAACGATAGATGCCACTAGCACGCTAGATAAGTCAGATCGAAACTCGTACGAATTTAGAGAGGAGAAAACTCACTCTTTGAACAAAGTTCATTCAAATGATCAAAAGTCAAAAGTCCTTTACAAATGAAATCAACAAACTATTTATACTAGTTTCTTATGCTAACCGAATAGTCCATTCATGAACTTAATGATTAAGTAATGAACCTAAATTAAGACATGAACCTTCTAGAAAAATGACCAATGGTGTCCTTGTCCATGTTCGGCCGAATGGGAGATGAATGGGCAGCTTCATGTATGAGCAAACTTTGGAAGCCAATGGGATTGTCTAGGTTCGGCCATGGGATGCATGAAACTCCCAAAGGGTGTCTCTTGGCCGAATAGGTGCTTAGGAAACTCCAAGGGTCCTCCCACATGCATCGATTGTACATGGAACTTGGAAGGGGCCTTGAACCTAGCCATACATGCACTTGCATTGATTACCCCCCATTCATGCATGTGTGCCGTCCAAGGGAGATGCACATTTCAATATGCATTAACCTTCCATGTACATGAATGTATGTCCTCCAAACATTGAACCGGTCCATGCATGTATCCTCCCGTTCAATTAACTTTCCAAATTCAACTCACCTACAAAAACACATGAACCAAAATTAAATCACATAAAATTCAGCTGAACAAGCATTAATATAATTTAGACACACTAATTAAACATAAATTAAATTAGACAAATTTAATAAAGTCTTAACAAGACATATTAAATTCGGCCAAGACATATTTAAAACATGTAATAAGTCAAAACATAATTATAAGCTGTAGTAATTTAAGCTAAATTAATAAATTACTTAATTTATTCAGACATTAAAATAAATGAGTTGAAATAAACTTAAGCCAAGCTCAAACGAGCTAAAGTAAGCTAAATTGAGCTCAAACGAGCTAAATTAAGCTCATGTGAGCTAAATCGAGCTGGGAAAAACTAAGATTGAGCTTGTTGAGCTGAGATTGAGCTTCATCTTGCACTTAGGGCCCTCGTGTTTAGGCCAATCATGATAGCAACGAGTGGTGCCACAACATGATGCGATTGAGATCACATCACTTGGAATCTTCTTATTGGGCCTTGCCCTCAAGAATTTGGGCTTGTGATCCATCTCCTACCGAAATTGAATCGTTGATGCTCGTAATGGAGATCCAATGCGCTTTGGCTGCAAGATTTGGTGTCTTGGACCAGGATTCCCAATATTTGAAATCTTGATTTTCCCTTTCTTTTGTGTACGCATCTAAGGCCTTACTAACAAACTCCTGGATGGTCCCATTTTGTTTGGAACGCATTTGTCTGGCCTTTGATCTCGTATCACGAGCCCAAATTCTTGAAGGCGAGGCCCAATAACCAAAATCCAGCCCAATCAAGAAATTTCTTCATACTTAGTTGAAAATCAGGCCAAAATGTCAAAGGGCCCAATTTGTAAACATCTTACTTGTTTAATTTAATTTTTTAATCTTTAGGAGCATTACATGTAAAATTCGGCCCAAAACAGCCCATATAAGTGCATGGCCGAATTTACCTTGTTATTTTATTAATTAGGTTTAATTTTTTATTAGTTACTTGTGAGATTAGGATTTGTTGGAGGCCTATATAAGCATTGGCCAGCCACCCTTTGTAAAAACATCTTATTATCATTCAATATATTAAATTTTAGTTTGTTAGAGTGCAGAATTTTCTTTGGGGTTTTCTCCAAGAATTCTCTCTTGAGCTTTCTTTAGAAGTTGTTTTAACAATCTTTTGATTGTGGGAGCCATCTTCAACCTTCTTCTTGCCATCGATATTCTTTGGAGGGCGATTAGAGCCGTTTGAAGAGATTTGTGAAATCTTTCGGGATTTCAAGGATCTTTAGGACTTATCCTTTAATTTTTGCTGTTCAATTTCTTTTCTTTATTTCTGTTGATGCCGAATCTATATCTAATATTTTGCTGTTCTTGTTTGTTTTCCAGCATTGATTAAACTCAAGATCTCATCGTTTAAGTTGTTCTCCTATTGGCAGCACCCATTCGAACCCAAAAATCCCCAATTCTTAGGGTTTGGCCGATTGGATTTCTTTCAATTTGGGAATCAATTGATTGCTGGAAATTGGGCATTCTTGGCCGAATCAATCCCTTGGCAGATTCGCATCTTTTCTTTCTTCTCAATTTCGTTTGATTCATCGATTCTATTTCTTTTCTTCTTGCTGCTCTTTTAATTGAATTTGGGAATTTTAAATTCAAATCTGATTCGGTTTAATCTTGTTCTTTGTTTTTGATTTCAGATCTGTTCGTCTAGGATCTTTCGTAGGAGTTTCTCGTGACTTGGCAACTCGATCTTGGTCCGCGTGCGTCCCTTTATCAGAATGGAAGAATGCATGAATATTCACTTACATGCATCGGTTGCTATCCATTGATCTCCTAAGTACCTATTCGACCAAAAGGCATCTATTAGAGTGTCCATTCACACCTTGGCCGAACCTAGACATGTCCATTGCTCTCCCATACATTCACCAAGCCTTCAAGTTCATTTCCTTAGCCATGAAGCTGCCCATTGAAGTACCATTCAACCGAATTTGGACATAGCCTTTAAAGATACATTTCTAGATTAGTTTAATTCAATTAAAGCCGAATTTACTTAGTCTATTTGGCTATCTAATGTAATCTATAAATAGTTCTTTTCTCTTTGTAAAAAGGTTAGACAATTCTGATTATTAAACTTGATTGTGAGGTTTCCTCCTATCCTATTTCGTACGAGTCTCGTTCTGACTTATCTAGCTCGCTAGTGGCGTCAACCCGACTCCTTGAACTTATCACCATTCTGGTGTGGCGTTCATCCACCTTTTTATACCTTTGGTTCCTACCTCTCTATAGGTAACGGGTCAAGGTCCATCTTCGACTTCCATTAAACCCACCTTAAGCAATATAAGTCCCGGGGCAATACTTTACATGGTATTGAATCGTTCTTCGCTTGAGTTCAATTTCCATTCCATTTTATCTATCTACTTAAACTTTATTTTCTTTGTTAAACCGAACCTATCCATTCTCCAAACCAAGCCATTTTTGAACCCTTTTAATTACTTCCGCTTAAAACAACTCCATAAAGTTATCTCCATTCGACATCAACCAATACTTCTTGTCGACGATCGGGCAACTTAAGTGAACTCGACTCCATCAACCGAGCCAGATCACATCATTTGGTATCAGAGCTACTAAAACGAGGAGTGCCGACATTCGTATCAAGCTCGGAGTAGTTTCGTAACGTAAAAAAAGTCAAAAAAAATTTTGTTGGAATTTAATTTAATTTTTTTTCTTCCTTGTATTTAGTTTACTATTGTATTGGATTTAAAAAAAAGAAGAATAAATTCGAAAAAAAAAATTAAAAAAAGAAAAAAAAAGTGACAAAAAAAATCGAGTTAAAAGAAAAAAAGAAAAAAAAAGTGAAAAGTCTTGCGAGTTTTTATCATTATCACTTATTACTCCGATCATCAAGTTTCCCTTCCTACCATTATTTACCCATCCCAACGCCACATTTTAAACCAATTTTTTTCTTTGTTCAGCCTACCTTACACCTGACATTATCCCTTGTAACCCATTTTGAAACCGACCCTCAAGCAGCAAATTAAGTCTATCGAGACAAATCACGAAATTGAGAGAAGAGGTCGAGTGGTAAAAGGCAAGAGTGAAATACATCAAAAGAAAAAGCCAAAAATTGAGTCTAAACACGAGTGCGAGTGAAAATCATTATTTCTTTGTGAGAGATTGGTGAGGATTTTGAATTGGTGAGGTTCATTTACTATTTATTCTATCTTTCGATTTTCAAACATTTTCTTGAATCATGTCTCAAGAAGAATTCTCTACCGATGAATTTCAATACTTGGTGAACGAGATGGGCTGAATATTGGATGAAAAACTAAGCCCATTAAAAAGACGTTTGGACCGAGTGGAGGAAAAAGCTCGACGGAAGCAAACTCCACCGAGTCGAGAATTAGAGTCAAGTTCGTCACGACGATATTATTCGAGAAGAGACACATATCAAGACTCCTATTCAACAAGGCTTTCGAGACCACGAGAAGAAAACTTCGAGTCAAAAATCACTCGAGATGAGCGAGAAAGGACGAGCTATTCCTCGTATGCTTCAAAGAAGTCCTTCCCAAAGGATTGTTCCCGAAGAAATGGACGAGAAGTTTATGAAAATATTTTCTCTTTCTTTGAGCCAAATGATTATCTCTTTGATTCTTTCGTGTCATCCGCACATTGTAATGAAAAAGAAAAAGAAATCAAAATAGTGAGAGAAAAAGAAAATGAAGAAAAGAAAATTGAAAAAGAAATTGAGATTGAGAAAAAATTGAAAAAGAAAAAGATGTTGAAGAATAAATGAGAGAAAATGAAGATAGTGAGCGAGAACAAGAAAAAGAGAACGAAATTTTAACTAACCTCCGTGATGTTTGTTTTTGTTCTGTTCCTTCTTTTCAGGTTCCGAAAAATCTCAGTGACGAATATCAACTTCAATATCTTCCTAACGAGCGACGTTTTTGCATGACCGAAAAAGGTAAGGATGAAGTTGAAATTGAACCACACGAGCTTGAAGGTAAGCGAGGTAAGGAATTTTTAAAAATCGAGTCATGGCCACCAAGTTTGAAAGTTGTTGAAAATGACTTTGTTTTAAAAAAATTCTCTTATTTTCATTCAATTAATTGCTATTCTTTGAATGTGGTTGATGTTATTCGGTACGAACGACAAACTAAAGATTTGGTTTTGCATGATGTCGGGTTTTCACGAAAAGCGATTCAATTTTTCAAATATGATAATTTTGTGCATCCATTATTGTCATGTGACAAATCCATGAATTTGTGCAAGTTTGATTTGATGAATATAAAGAGATTTGAATGTTTGTATCTATGGACATGAAAACCCTTTTGGTTTGACATGTTTGATTTACTAAAACACTTTGGCGTAAGTAATCAAACTCGTGTGTTCAAACCTGGAATTTATCGTTTTAGGTTGATATGGCGGAACTCAAGCATCTTAAATTTTTTGCAACAAATTTATGTCTGTTTGATGTTTGGCCTCTGAAATTTAAAGACTCTGTTTATAGTTTAAAATTGTTCTTTGATCATTTTATGTGGCTGTACATGAAATTCATTTTTCATTTCAAAAAGGTAAGATCAACTCATGTTTTTGAACCTGGTATCGTTACATATGTTCAATATGTGAATAGTGTTTTAGCCTGTTCCTTTGAGTTCAACGTCTATGGAGACATTACCCTCTTTCAGCATTATGAACCCAACACTTCGAAAAGTGCAAGTTGCCTTTGTGTTTACCCTTCATTTCAGGTTTTTCAAGGATTGTGTAATGATGTTTGACTTCAATACCTTCTCAAGGAGAAAAGGTTCACTTTGATTGAAAAAGGTAAAATTGATTCTCAATTTTCCATTCCTAAAGGTGAACCAGGTATGAATTCTGATGTTATGCGACCATCTTTTCTTAAGTCGAATGTAACTAAAATTTTTGAAGACACATTGATTGCTGAAAATCGCTTGAATCCTGTTGTGGTTAATTATTTGATTTTGCTTGATGATGATAAATCCATTTTGAGTAATGATAAGATGATTTTTCTCTTTGGAAAATGTGATGAATTCATTGTTGAGAACAAAACCAAACGACAATTGCGAGTGCCAAACATGCGAAATCATGAATCATATGAAACTTTTCATTTGTGTGTTTGTGATGAAGATTTAAATTTCATGTCTCCTTACTTGCATTCCATTTACTTGAACAATGACTTGTGGAAGCAAATTGAAAAGTTCGAATGCTTGAAAACATATTTGTTTTCGTCTCGACCATTTGATGAGTTATGGATATGGAAGGAGTTTTGTTCATGTTATTTTAAGAATGATGTTTTAAAACTGCCTTTTTACATGACTCATACTTGTCTTGATACGACTATGCATGATCCACATATTTGTTTTGATCGTTTCTTGATGATTAATGGTTGTCTATTTTCATTGATTCATTTGCCATCTTTAATGTCGAATATTGTAAGTTCTTTTGCAATGGCTTATGAACGACTAATTGTTCCATTCATTCAAGGAGAGTTGCATAAGACGGATTATTTTCTGGAGAATAAACAGCTCGACTTGAGGACAAGTCGTTTTGAAGAAGGGGGGATGATGTGACCACGCCCCAAGCCCCATCAAGTCCTCGTCTTGATTCCCTCGAGCTTCCAAAGGGACCAATGAACCGAGCTAGGTCCAAGCGATTTCATGAACTTGTTTCAGCTTTATTGTTCAAGTTTTGGAAGGAGAATCAGCTCGTTGAAGATGGGGAAGCTCGATCCAACTCCTTGAAGAAACCATGCACCTTAGTGCAAGCTAATTTCAACTCAATTCCATCTCCCTTAGCTCAATTCGACTTTAATCAGCTCACTTGAGCTCAATTCCACCTATTTGAGCTCAATTTAGCTTCTTTCTAGCTCGTTAATTTTATTATTTGAATAATTTGAGTGATAGTTTTATTTTAATTATTTTTACTACAGCTCATAACCGGATTTTCTAGCTCAATTCAGCTCATCAAGAATTTCAACTATCATTGAGCTAGCCGAATTTATTATTAATTATATTTTATTTATGTCTTTATTTTAATTTGTTAAATATGTCTTGATATTATTTAATTTAAGCTGAATGTACCTTGAATCTAATTTGTTTATATCTTTTGTAGGTACATCCACATGTGGGAACACAATTAATGAGGATTCATGAACATTTCTGGTTCAATGTATGTTCGGGTACATGCATGACTACCTACAACGAATGGTTGCCTTAAAGATGATGCATGAATGATTTAATACAATGAATGGAAGAATGCATGAATATTCACTTACATGCATCGGTTGCTGTCCATTGATCTCCTAAGTACCTATTCGACCAAAAGGCATCTATTGGAATGTCCATTCACACCTTGGCCGAACCTAGACATGTCCATTGCTCTCCCATACATTCACCAAGCCTTCAAGTTCATTTCCTTAGCCATGAAGCTGCCCATTGAAGTACCATTCAACCGAATTTGGACATAGCCTTTAAAGATACATTTCTAGATTAGTTTAATTCAATTAAAGCCGAATTTACTTAGTCTATTTGGCTATCTAATGTAATCTATAAATAGTTCTTTTCTCTTTGTAAAAAGGTTAGACAATTCTGATTATTAAACTTGATTGTGAGGTTTCCTCCTATCCTATTTCGTACGAGTCTCGTTCTGACTTATCTAGCTCGCTAGTGGCGTCAACCCGACTCCTTGAACTTATCACCATCCTGGTGTGGCGTTCATCCACCTTTTTATACCTTTGGTTCCTACCTCTCTATAGGTAACGGGTCAAGGTCCATCTTCGACTTCCATTAAACCCACCTTAAGCAATATAAGTCCCGGGGCAATACTTTACATGGTATTGAATCGTTCTTCGCTTGAGTTCAATTTCCATTCCATTTTATCTATCTACTTAAACTTTATTTTCTTTGTTAAACCGAACCTATCCATTCTCCAAACCAAGCCATTTTTGAACCCTTTTAATTACTTCCGCTTAAAACAACTCCATAAAGTTATCTCCATTCGACATCAACCAATACTTCTCGTCGACGATCGGGCAACTTAAGTGAACTCGACTCCATCAACCGAGCCAGATCACATCATTTGGTATCAGAGCTACTAAAACGAGGAGTGCCGACATTCGTATCAAGCTCGGAGTAGGTTCGTAACGTAAAAAAAGTCAAAAAAAATAAAAAAAATTTGTTGGAATTTAATTTAATTTTTTTCTTCCTTGTATTTAGTTTACTATTGTATTGGATTTAAAAAAAGAAGAAGAAATTCGAAAAAAAATTAAAAAAAAAGAGCCAAGTGTGAAAAGTCGGTTTTGAAGAGTCAAATGTGTGTGAACATCATCAGCTGAATAGTCCCTCATGTGAACACTTAAAATGAGCTGCATGTAGATGTTTAAAAGAAAATGGAACATTCGGTTGAACATTCATTTGGGTTGCCATGCATGAATCGACCAAATGCAATTAATCTAAGATGCATGCACCTTTGCCGTCAAAGGTAAATTCCTGCACCAAATTAAAATAGCAAATTAATCATGTATAAAACAAATTAAATTCGGCAGCAAATACTTGTAAAAATCTGCACATTTAATCATGTATTAGTTTAGGACATATTTAAAACACTTGAACTAATTAGGACATATTTAAAACACCTAAACTAATTAGGACATATTTAATAATATCTAATTATTATTTGACCAGAATTAATAACTTAAATACTTGGACTTATGACAAATTAAATAACTATTCCAGCAAAAATAAATATAAAGTCAAATAAGTCTAAGATGAGACGAATGAACTAAAACAAGCTCATTGAGCTAAAAATTAAACTTGAAGAGCTTTAAGTAGAGTGCACGGTTTGCTCATCTTGCTGGTCCATGAGCTTTCAAATAGACCGGCCACGGATTCACCCCAAACCCGATCAACCAAAGCTGAAATTGTGTCTTTAAACTTCTTAGCCCTAGCTCGGGTAATAGGTCCTTTGGGCAGCTCGAGGGAGACATCGTTTGCACTTGATAGCTCATGGGGCTCGATTGCATCATTTCTTCCCTCTTCGAGGCGATTTGTCCCCAAATCGCTACCTACATCAAAGGGAGATAAATCAGCCACGTTAAAGCTTGCGCTAATATTGTAATCACCTGGGAGATCAAGCTTGTAAGAGTTCTCATTAATTCGTTCCAACACTTGAAAGGGTCCGTCTCCTCTTGGTAGCAGCTTTGACCTTCGTTGTGCCGGAAAACGTTCTTTTCTCATGTGATACGAGCCAGCTTACCAGAGACACACAAGCAAGTGAGGATGCTGATTTGATGGTTCCTTAGGCCCAATTACTCGTTCACGAGCAAAGAAATTTAAGGAAGCCCTTTCAGGCCTGGTGATTCAAGCATGGAACGAATGCTTGAGTGTTACCCAAAATTTAGGCCCAATTCATCTTTTGGTCCAAGAACCTTGAGGGAGTTTAATATGATACTATTTTTAATCATTAATTATTTATTTATGTTTTCCACAGCTTAATTTTGTGTTATTCAATTTTCTTAGTCCATATTTTTATTTCTGGATGTTTTTAGTTAAGTTAGTTGTTGGTTGTATTAACTATTTTCTTACATGATAATTATGTCTTAAAACTAGTCATTGAATATGTCTATTTTACTACAGAATTATTGGTATAATTAATGTGTCCTAATAAGTCGTTTAATGAGTCTTAATAGGTGTATTAAAGAAGCTGATTAAATACTTCCAGAATATTCAAGATTCAAGGGGGCATGAAGATGTCCATTCATGAAGGTTTTGATACGGCCACGCCTCGGGCACACTTTTGGACCAGCTCCCTAAGCATTGCTTGCAAATCCATGCAAGCTGAAATAGTTCAATTCCTTTTCGTTGAGCTCCGTTTAGCTCGTTTCCAGCTCACTCGAGCTCAAGTCAGCTCAATCGAGCTCAATTTAGCTACAATTCAGCTCATTTATTTTATTGGTTGAATAATTAGAGTATTTATTAACTTAGTTTAAGTTATTACAGCTCATAATTATGTTTTGATTTATTTCATGTTTTTAAAGTTGTCTTAGCCGAATTTAATATGTTTAGCTTAAGACTTTATTAAATCTGTCCAGCCGAATTTATGTGTCATGTTTATTAATATTCAAGTTGTCACAATGTTAATTAGGATGTTCACATTATGTTTTAATTAAGTTCATTTGTCTTATGTAGGTGCACCCGAATTTGAAGATACATTGGGCAGATTCATGCATGTAGATTCAATGAATGTGAAGGTACATCCCTTTGGACGGCACATGCATGTAAGGAATTAATGCAAGGTGCATGCATAGAAAGGTTCAATGGACGGCAATCAAGAGGCATTTGCATGTTCATGATGGTCATTCATGTATTTGAAGATTCATGGATCAAATTAATGATGGACCATGCATTGGACGGTTCATGTATTGATCATGTGTTCACACCTTGTGTTCACACCATGATGACCATTCAGTTGGATGTTCACACCAAGTTTGATCCTTCATGAAGCTTCATTTAATTAAGCCACTCATGGTGAAACAACATGAATTAAAGGCTCCATTAAAGGAGTTAGCCGAATCTAGCCATGCATGCATGAAGAACATTTATCCAAGTACATCAATGCATATTCATGAAGCTAACCACTCACCTCCCATTCGGCCGAACATGGGCAAGAACATCATTGGACATTTTTCTAGAAGTATCATGTTTTAATTAGGTACATTACTTAATTGTTAAGTTCATGAATGGACTATTCGGCTAGCATAAGATACTAGTATAAATAGTTGGTTATTTTCAATTGTAAGGGACTTTTTGCCATTTTGATAATATATTGAAGATTTGTGAGATTTTCTTCTCTCAATTTCGTCAAAGACTCGTTGGCTTATCTACTAGTTAGTGGAGTCAACCTTGCTCTTTGCAAAACTCGAACTTATCACTTTCAACCCAAAGTGTGGCGTTCATTTGATACCGAGGTTCCTATCTTTGATAGATAGTGGGTCGAGGTCCTTTTTCATCCGTTTCATCCACCTTAAAGACATATAAGATTCGGGTCAACATTTTCCTTAGTGTTGGTTCATTCTTGTTTTTAAGCCTTTCTTTCCATTTCACCTTAAACCGAAAAATTCCCTACCTTTAATATTTGTTTTTCCTTCTTCTTAGCCGAAATACCTTACCAACCAATTCCTTTTTAACCTTAAATGAACCATAAACATCTTCATTGAACAAATATAACTCTTTGATTCAAGACGAACAAAACTTCATCGTTTGGACGATCGGGCAACGAAAACGACTCAGATTCATCAACGAGGCCGGGGCGTATCATTTGGTATCAGAGTTGGTAAAAACGAGAAGTACGAGCACTCGAAGTCAATTTGAAATAGGTACGTAAATCGTAGCTTCGAAAAAAAAAAAGTTAAAAAAAAAGTTTCGAAAAAAAAAATCCGAAAAAAAAAGAAGGAAAAAAAAATTGAAAAAAAAAAATTGCATACGGTTTAGGTGCGGACGAAAAGAACGTGAAATATCCGTAAAAAAAAAAAATTTCGATATAAAAAAAAAAAGTGTTTCGAGTTTGTAAGTTTGGCATTTTCTTCCATTCATCTTCTAAGCCACACTTAGCCTAAAGCTTTTCTTGTTTCTTTTAGCCTACCCGTAACCTAACATCAATCCCTTGTAAAGCCATTTGAAGCCGACCCATTGAACTACGATAAGGTCACGACGAGTCGCTTACGAAATTACGAGAGGAGATTGAGTGGAAAAAGGCACGAGTGTTGAGAGAGCATTAGAGAGAAAAAAAAGCCATTAAAGAGTGTAAACACGAGTGGAGTGTTATCCAATTTTCATTGTGAGTGAAACGTGAGATTTTTGTGGTGAGGTATTTACTTTTTATTTTATTTTAATCATTTTAAAAAAAAATGTCACAAGAATTTTCCGAATCAGATTTCCAATATTTGAAGCAAGAGATACGTAGAATTGTGAAATCAAATTTTGATAAATTGCATGATCGATTGGATCGAGTGGAGGAAAGAGCCAGACGAAAACAAAATCCACCAAGTCGAGAAACGGAGTCGAGATCATCACGGCGATACGCGTCCAAAGACTATTCGCTAAGAGATTCTTATCGGATTCCTATTCTTCAAGGAATTCAAGATGCGACAACCTAGAGCTTGCAACTTCTCGACATGACAAACGAGAGAGGATGAGTTATTCATCGTATGACTCAAATAAGTCCTTCCCGGAGGATTGTTCCCGAAGAAATGGACGAGAAGCCTATGAAAATATTTTCTCTTCCTTCGGGGCAAATGATTATATTTTTGATTCTTTCGTGTCGACTGCACATTGTAATGAAATCGAAAAAGCGAGAGAAAAAGAAAATGAAGAGAAAGAATTCGAAAAAGAAATTGAGATTGTACAAGAGTACGAGCGAGAAAAAGAAATCGAAAGAAAAGAAAAAGAGATTGAAAAAGAAAAAGAAATCCAAAAAGAGAGTGAGGTCGAAAATAAAAGTGAAAATGAGAGAGGAAATGAAAAGAGAAAAAAAGAAGTTGAGATTAGAAAAGAAACGAGAGAAAAAGAGATAAACGAACCAGAAAAAGTGAGGAGCATTTCGACTAATCCATATGAAACTTGTTCTTGTTCTGTTTCTTCTTTCCAGGTGCCCGAGATATCAAACGATAATTTTCAACTTCACTACCTTTCCGATGAAAGACATTTTCATATGGTCAGCATAGGTAAGGTTGAAGATGAAAACGTGCCTCAAGAGTTCAAAGGTAAGAGAGGTGAGGAAATGTTAACGATCGAGTCACGACCCCCAGGTTTGAAAATTGTTGAAATACTTTTTAGTGACTTAATTTCTAAACGCTCTCTTTATTTGGTCTGATTAATTGCTACTCCCTGAATGTGGTTGATTTTTGTTCCAATCAACAAACCAAAGGTTTAATTTTGCGTGATGACGGTTTTTCACGAAAGGCGATTAAATTCTTCATTTGTGACAATTTTGTGCACCAATTAACGCTTTGTGGAAAATCCATGAATTTGTGCAAGTATGAATTGATGAATGTAAAAAGTTTTAATTGTTTGTCCCTGTGTATGCAAAAATCCCATTGGTTTAACGTGTTTGGTTTAATGAAATTTTTGCTACATTTTGGCATGAATACTCAAAATCAAGTTTTTAAACCCGGAATCTATTTTGGTTCGTTTTATGGGAAAGTCAAGCTTCATCAATTTTGTGTGAACAATTTCTATTGTTTTGATAATTGGGTGTTGAATAAGGAACTGAGGTATGAAAAATTTGATTTCAATTTAAATTCATTCCTTAATCCATTTTTGTGGTTGTATTTGAAGTTCGCATTTCATTTCGTTAAGGTTAATTCAGCCACAGAGATTCGACTAGACTACATTTCCGAGGAGAGAAGATTTATGATGATCGAAAAAGGTAAAAATGATCCTTGTTTTTCCATCCCTCGAGGTAAACAAGGTATGATTTACGATAACTTTAAAATTTCTCTGCCCTATTCGGTTGGTAATAAAATTTTTGTTGAAGAATTGGTTGTTGCAAGGAATTTAAATTGTGATGTGTTTAACTGTTCAGCTTTATTTAAAAATGATCTTTGTTTTACTACTTTTAAAGGTAAGGCTCATGAACTTTTTGAAACATCGTTGTTCTCTTTAGGTGGTGCCAAAGATTGTTTTGTTGATTTGATTCGTTATTCACATATTGGTTATGACTTGTGGAAACGATTTGAGACATTTGATTGCCTTAGAACATGTTCATTTACGTTTCGAATAATTGACGAGGCATTAACGAGTAAATTAGTTTGTTTGCATGGTTGTGAACATGTTGCTTTGCATCCGTCCACTCCCATGGGATTTTCTTATTCTATTTTGCTTGCATTTGGATTACAAATTTATTTGAAACCATTTTTGTTAACTCATGGTTATTCCTTTCAGTTGTCCCAATTCCAATCCATCCCGTTTGACCGAGGAAAGCTAAGTAAAAGTTGCTGCGATTGAGTGAACCAATGGCTCGATTTGGGGACAAATCGCTTTAAAGAGGGAGGGGATGATACGGCCACGCCTCGGGCACACTTTTGGACCAGCTCCCTAAGCATTGCTTGCAAATCCATGCAAGCTGAAATAGTTCAATTCCTTTTCGTTGAGCTCCGTTTAGCTCGTTTCCAGCTCACTCGAGCTCAAGTCAGCTCAATCGAGCTCAATTTAGCTACAATTCAGCTCATTTATTTTATTGGTTGAATAATTAGAGTATTTATTAACTTAGTTTAAGTTATTACAGCTCATAATTATGTTTTGATTTATTTCATGTTTTTAAAGTTGTCTTAGCCGAATTTAATATGTTTAGCTTAAGACTTTATTAAATCTGTCCAGCCGAATTTATGTGTCATGTTTATTAATATTCAAGTTGTCACAATGTTAATTAGGATGTTCACATTATGTTTTAATTAAGTTCATTTGTCTTATGTAGGTGCACCCGAATTTGAAGATACATTGGGCAGATTCATGCATGTAGATTCAATGAATGTGAAGGTACATCCCTTTGGACGGCACATGCATGTAAGGAATTAATGCAAGGTGCATGCATAGAAAGGTTCAATGGACGGCAATCAAGAGGCATTTGCATGTTCATGATGGTCATTCATGTATTTGAAGATTCATGGATCAAATTAATGATGGACCATGCATTGGACGGTTCATGTATTGATCATGTGTTCACACCTTGTGTTCACACCATGATGACCATTCAGTTGGATGTTCACACCAAGTTTGATCCTTCATGAAGCTTCATTTAATTAAGCCACTCATGGTGAAACAACATGAATTAAAGGCTCCATTAAAGGAGTTAGCCGAATCTAGCCATGCATGCATGAAGAACATTTATCCAAGTACATCAATGCATATTCATGAAGCTAACCACTCACCTCCCATTCGGCCGAACATGGGCAAGAACATCATTGGACATTTTTCTAGAAGTTTCATGTTTTAATTAGGTACATTACTTAATTGTTAAGTTCATGAATGGACTATTCGGCTAGCATAAGATACTAGTATAAATAGTTGGTTATTTTCAATTGTAAGGGACTTTTTGCCATTTTGATAATATATTGAAGATTTGTGAGATTTTCTTCTCTCAATTTCGTCAAAGACTCGTTGGCTTATCTACTAGTTAGTGGCGTCAACCTTGCTCTTTGCAAAACTCGAACTTATCACTTTCAACCCAAAGTGTGGCGTTCATTTGATACCGAGGTTCCTATCTTTGATAGATAGTGGGTCGAGGTCCTTTTTCATCCGTTTCATCCACCTTAAAGACATATAAGATTCGGGTCAACATTTTCCTTAGTGTTGGTTCATTCTTGTTTTTAAGCCTTTCTTTCCATTTCACCTTAAACCGAAAAATTCCCTACCTTTAATATTTGTTTTTCCTTCTTCTTAGCCGAAATACCTTACCAACCAATTCCTTTTTAACCTTAAATGAACCATAAACATCTTCATTGAACAAATATAACTCTTTGATTCAAGACGAACAAAACTTCATCGTTTGGACGATCGGGCAACGAAAACGACTCGGATTCATCAACGAGGCCGGGGCGTATCAGGTTTAAACACCAAGGATACATGCACATTTTTGGGGTAATGGAGAGAATAAATCCTGCATTCATGGAGCTTTGAAGATTCATGCATACCAAGGGGGCTTAATGTGACCGTTCGTAAAGATGCATGTTTGTTCAAGTGCATGTACGTCCAAGGGGAGTTTAGTGATAAATTTGGAACAAAGAACCTGCCAATACAATGAACCATGAGTTTTCTTCAAGACTAAGGGTTCATGTACTCATCAAAGGACATTTCGGCCATGCATGAATCCATCATATTCAAGCACCTAATTTAATGTTGTGTGTGAACAGATTTATGTCTAGTGTGACCAATTAGATACCAAAACCGAATGGTCATTTTGTGTGCCTATATAAGGCTTTGTAATAGGACATTTTGAGGTTAATGAACTTTTATCTAAGTGAGATTATTAAAGAGTTTTCACTCTTCTTTCTTTTACAAATTCGAGTTGACTTATCAACATTGTTTGTGGCGTCAATCCGATTGTCTACTATCCTTTGATATTGTCGGTTCCTAACTCTTCATTAGTTAGTGGGTCGCAATCCTGAATCGAGCTATCCTTATCCTATTTCGAACCTATCTTTGCCCAACTTAATCCAAGTTTCTCTTTTCCCTTAGCAACGATCATTTACTTATCGAACACCCTTTTCAACCAACGGGCCTTGTTCATATCATCATGTGAACCCAAACCCAGTCTCCGGGTTCGAACACTATTTGCTTTCTTCCTTTATTTGCTGAACGCATATATTGTTCGGTTCGAGCTTCGATGTTGGCCTTCACCCTTTGATGAAGTTGCTTTACATATTCAGCTTTTCTCTTAGCATCAAAATGGACAAGCGGATCATTGGGCAAAGGAAGCAAGTCTAATGGAGTTAGAGGGTTGAACCCATACACAACCTCGAATGGTGAATGTCTAGTAGCAGAATGGACGGATCTGTTGTAAGCGAATTCCACATGCGGTAGACAATCTTCCCACGCTTTGAGGTTCTTTTGAATAATTGCTCGCAATAAGGTTGAAAGTACGCGATTCACAACCTCCGTTTGTCCATCCGTTTGAGGATGACATGTTGTTGAAAACAGCAGCTTCGTTCCTAACCTTCCCCAAAGAGTTCTCCAAAAATGACTTAGGAACTTTGTGTCTCGATCGGATACGATGGTTTTCGGAACTCCATGAAGTCGTACAACCTCCCTAAAGAACAAATTAGCAATATGGACAGCATCGTCAGTTTTAGAACAAGCTATAAAATGTGACATTTTGGAAAATCTATCTACAACAACAAAGATAGAGTCCTTCCCCGTTTTGGTCCTTGGTAGTCCTAAAACAAAATCCATTGAAAGATCGACCCATGGTGCGTCAGATATGGGCAATGGTTTGTAGAGTCCACGCAGATTGATTTTGGACTTGGCCTTCTTGCAAGTTATACATTGACTACAGACCCGCTCAACATCTTTTCTCATCCCAGACCAAAAGAAATGCTCATGGAGGGTTGACAACGTCTTAGCCACCCCGAAATGGCCCATGAGTCCACCACCATGTGCCTCGTTCACCAACAATTTCCTTATTGAACCTTGCGGCACACAAAGCTTACTTTCGCGAAAAAGGAAACCATCAAACCTGAAATACTTAACAACAGCTTTGTTTTCACAGGATTTATAAATATCACCAAAATCAATATCACCATCATACAATTCCTTCAAAAAGGCAAATCCAAGCAATTTTGAATCCAAATATGATAGCAAAGTATATCGTCGAGATAAAGCGTCAGCCACAACATTTTCCTTACCTTTCTAATATTTAATGATATAAGGAAACGATTCTAAAAACTCTACCCATTTGGAATGCCTTTTGTTCAACTTTGCTTGTCCCTTAATATGTTTCAACGCCTCATGATCCGAGTGTATGACAAACTCTTTTGGCCATAAGTAGTGCTGTCATGTCTCGAGAGCTCGAATTAGAGCATACATTTCCTTGTCGTACGTCGGATAGTTGAGAACGGCTCCATTTAACTTCTCACTAAAGTATGCCACGGGCCTTCCATCTTGTGTTAAAACGGCTCCAATTCCGACACCTGATGCATCACATTCAACTTCAAACATTTTAGCAAAATCAGGCAATACAAGTAATGGAGCATTAGTTAAACATGATTTAATGGCAATAAAAGATTTTTCTTGTTCCTCATTCCAATAGAAAGCAGACGACTTTTTGATCACACTAGTTAAAGGTGCTGCCAAGGTACTAAAATTTGGAACAAATCGTCGATAGAAGCTTGCCAATCCGTGGAAGCTCCTCACTTGGCTAATGCTCGTGGGTCTAGGCCACTCTCGAATGGCTTTCACCTTTTCTTGATCAACCTCCAGTCCTTCCGAGCTGATCACGAATCCTAAGAAAATAACCAACCTTGTTAGTACAAAAAGTACATTTCTTAAGATTAGCAAACAAAGATTCTTTTCTAAGCACATCCAAAACAGATTTTAAATGCAACAAATGGTCATCTAAGGATTTGCTATAGATAAGTATATCATCAAAATAGACAACACAAAATTTTCCGATGAAAGAACGAAGAACATGGTTCATCAAGCGCATGAAAGTGTTGGGCGCATTGGTAAGCCCGAATGGCATAACGAGCCACTCGTAGAGCCCATGCTTCGTCTTAAAAGCGGTTTTCCACTCGTCCCCTTCACGCATCCGAATTTGGTGGTATCCGCTCTTTAGATCAATTTTAGAAAACAATCGAGCACCACTCAATTCATCCAACATATCATCGAGTCGCGGTATTGGATGTCGATAGTTAATAGTGATCTTATTCACCGCGCGACAATCTACGCACATACGCCATGTTCCATCCTTCTTTGGCACCAATAAAATCGGTACGGCGCATGGACTAAGACTTTCTCGTATATATCCCTTCTCCATAAGTTCATTGACTTGTTTTTGCAATTCTTTGGTCTCTTCAGGATTTGTACGATAAGCTGGACAATTGGGAATAGAGGCTCCGGGAATAAAATCAATTTGATGTTCTATTCCTCGAATGGGCGGTAACCCATAGGAATGTCTTCCGGAAACACGTCCCCGAATTCCTGCAAAAGAGAAACAATCGAAGAGGGCAAATTTGGATCCAACTCGTTAGTATTCAAAAGAGTTTCCTTGTACATAAGTACAAGAACCGATTGCTGCATCAAATAAGATTTCCTAAAATCACTCTCTCTTGCATAAACACTCATGTTCTTTTGCTCTTCTTCCTCTCTCTTTTTTTGTCGATCGATTTATTTTTTTCTCTCACATTTTTCATTTGTTTTTCTTTTTCTTCTCAATATGTTTTTCACTCTCTTTTCATTCTTTTCTTTTTGTACATTTTCTCGAAATTTCTCTACACTCTCTCTTAGTTTCAATTGATCTTCATAAACTTGCCTCGGCATCATGGGAACCAAAGTTACATTTTTCCCATCGTATTTGAAGGTGTAGCGGTTTGTGAAACCATCATGAATGACTTTGCGATCAAATTGCCATGGACGACCCAATAACATATGACCAGCGCGCATGGGTACTACGTCGCATAGAACTTCGTCGAAATATTTTCCGATAGTGAACGGCACCAAAACTTGCTTAGTTACCTTCAACTCCCCTCCATCATTAAGCCATTGAAGTTTGTAGGGTTAAGGGTGCTTAGTTGTTGGCAAGCTGAGTTTTTCAACCATTAAAGTGCTAGCCACATTTGTACAACTCCCGCCATCCACAATCAAGCTACACACCTTGCCTTGGACATGGCAACGTGTATGAAAAATGTTCTCCCTTTGTTGTTCATTTTCAACACTTTGAAGACTAAGGCTTCGTTTAATAACGAGAATTTCGCCATCAATGACGTATTCAAGTTCATCCTCTTCCTCCTTTTCGGCCATTTCATCGGGTTCTTCGTCATCTTCTTCTTCCGATTCAATTTCTCCATTAGCCTGCACAATCATGTTGGTTCGGTTAGGGCATTGACTCACAATGTGGCCCCTCCCTAAGCACTTAAAACACTTTATTTCTCGTGATCAATTCGGTATAGCAACTTCTTTGCCTTTGCTTGTTTCACCAACAGGTTTACTCACCTTAGAAGACAAAGGGTGATCTTTAGTGCGATTAGAGAAGTCTTTCTTACCCGTGCCTTGGTTCCACCTTTGAGGATTATTGGTGCTAGGAAAGGTTCGGCTAGAACTTTTTCTTTTCAATTGCTTTTCAACTTTGATAGCAACATGCACCATATCAACAATGTCAACGTAGTGTTGAAGCTCCACCACATTGGCTATGTCACGATTAAGTCCGGCCAAAAATCGAGCCATGGTTGCTTCGCGATCTTCATCCACGTTCGCTCGTATCATGGCAATCTCCATTTCTTTAAAGTAGTCCTCCACGCTTCGATTTCCTTGCATAAGATTCTGCAACTTTTGATAAAGTTCACGATAATAATAAGAAGGTATAAATCTCCTACGCATTACGGCTTTCATTTCGGTCCAAGTTGAGATTGGCCGCTCCCCGTTTCTTCTTCGACTTGTAGTAAGTTGATCCCACCATATCATTGCGTAATCGGAGAACTCGATTGCTGCCAATTTCACCTTTTTACTCTTCGAGTAGTTGTGACACTCGAAGACCATCTCGATTCTTCTCTCCCATTCTAAATAAGCTTCCGGATCAGATTTCCCATGAAAGGGAGGAATGGATAGCTTAATACTTTTTAAATCATCATCAACTTGGCCTCGATCTCTAGGACCCCTATTTCTTTGACCTCGTCGTCTCTCGCTTTGATTCGACTCTTGGTTGCTTTCCACCTCGCTTGGCTCGTAGGGATCATCCACGAAAGGTCTTGCTCGCCCTCGCCCCCGTCTCGATCCTTGAAGGGTTCCTTCTCATGTTGGTCCTCCTTCCACTCGATCGAGTCTCTCATTAATAGATTCAAGTTTAGTTCGAAGCATTCGTTGGAATTCCCTTAAGAGGGCTTGTTGACCTAAATCGGGAACTCCTCCTCCGACATTTCTTATCGGTTGTCTTTCGGTCCTTTCCGCCACATTTTGCTCGGGATTTTGAGACATAATAAAGATTCCTCACCATAAAGACTCACGTTCACTCAGAAAAGAAAGAAAGAACGACACTCAGGCTTGTGTTTACACTCTTTGGCTTTTACCTCCTCTCGAATATGCTCACACCCGTGCCTTTTTCCTCTCGTTCCTTCTCTTATAATTTCGTATAAGACTTGGTAGGGCTTGATCTTTAGTTTAGAAGGTCGGCTTCAAAGGGTTTGCAAAGGAAAGTCGTATGGTTTAGGGTAGGCTCAGAAGAAAGAAAGGTTTAAAGGTGTGGCGTATAAAATGGTTTCACTAATTGGAAAAGAAGAATAAATTTTTTTTAATAGCGTGAAATTTCACCAAGAGGGATATTAAGGAGTGTAGGATGTGATTTTGGAAAAATTTTTGTTGAAGTGTCTCCAGACTCTTTTTTTACGGATCTTTCATGTTCTTTTCGTCTGCACCTAGACCGTATACAATTTTTTTCTTTTTTTTCAATTTTTTTTATTTTTTTCGATTTTTTTTCAAATTTTTTTTCATGAGTCTACTTTCTCCGGCTTTTCTCGAACGTCCAAACTTCTTGTTTTAACCAGCTTTGATACCAAATGATGCGAACCACCTCGGTTTAATGAGTTGAATTGCTTTTGTTGCCCGATCGTCCAAACGATGAAGTTTCATTCTTCTTGAGTCAATTCGTTCTACTTGATCAATGAAGTTATTTGAGGTTCAATTGAGATTAAAGAAAGTGATTTGTAAGGTATTTCGGCTAAGAAAGAAATAACGAATTTGGATAGGTGATGATTCGGTTTTAAGGGTATATGGAATGATTGGCTTAAAAACAAGAAAGAACCAACACTAAATATAGTTGAGTGTTGACCCATTTCTTATATGCTTTTAAGATGGTTCGGTAGTGAAATAGATAGAATTAACCTCGACCCGCTACCTATTAAAGATAGGAACCTCGGTATAGTTGAACGCCACACTTTGGTTGAAAGTGATAAGTTCGGGTTGCAAAGAACAAAGGTTGATGCCACTAACTAGTAGATAAGCCAACTAAGTCTTTGGACGAAATTGAGAAAAGAATTCCTCACAAAATACTTAATTCAATAATCAAAATGGCAAAAGTCCTTTTACAAATTAACAAGCAAATATTTATAGTGTTGCATAAGCTAGCCGAATAGTCATGCTTAATAGCTAAGAAAAATCAATAAAGATCCAGAATTAAGTCCCTAGAAAGATTCGGCTGAATGGGAGCTCCAATGGGCAACTTAGGCATTAAGCAAATGAACCTTGTAGAGATGAATGCACCAGTAGTCAAATGGCCATGTCTAGATTCGGCTAGGCCTTTAAATGACTCCTTAAATTGGCACTTGTTGGTTGAAAAGATAGGAACATTGAAGAGAGTTGATGGACAGCCACCAAGTGTGAAAAGTCAGTTTTGAAGAGTCAAATGTGTGTGAACATCATTAGCTGAATAGTCCTTCATGTGAACACTTAAAATGAGCTGCATGTAGATGTTTAAAAGAAAATGGAACATTCGGTTGAACATTCATTTGGGTTGCCATGCATGAATCGGCCAAATGCAATGAATCTAAGATGCATGCACCTTTGCCGTCCAAGGTAAATTCCTGCACCAAATTAAAACAACAAATTAATCATGTATAAAACAAATTAAATTCGGCAGCAAATACTTGTAAAAATCTACACATTTAACCATGTATTAGTTTAGGACATATTTAAAACACTTGAACTAATTAGGACATATTTAAAACACCTAAACTAATTAGGACATATTTAATAATATCTAATTATTATTTGACCAGAATTAATAACTTAAATACTTGGACTTATGACAAATTAAATAACTATTCCAGTAAAAATAAATATAAAGTCAAATAAGTCTAAGATGAGACGAATGAACTAAAACAAGCTCATTGAGCTAAAAATTAAACTTGAAGAGCTTTAAGTAGAGTGCACGGTTTGCTCATCTTGCTGGTCCATGAGCTTTCAAATAGACCGGCCACGGATTCACTCCAAACCCGATCAACCAAAGTTGAAATTGCATCTTTAAACTTCTTAGCCCTAGCTCGGGTAATAGGTCCTTTGGGCAGCTCGAGGGAGACATCGTTTGCACTTGATAGCTCATGGGGCTCGATTGCATCACACCTAGAATGGAAAATATTGGTCCTTTGGTTATCACAATTGATACGAGTCACAAAGGCCCAACCCAAGCTCAAGAAGGTGATGGGCTCAAATCAAGAACCCACCCATACTTAATTGAAAATCAGGCCAAATTGTCAAAGTGGCCCAATTCGTAAAGTTTTATTTTTTTTAATACTTATGATACAGGGGTTGCGCGCGGACCAAGATAGAGTTTCCAAGTCACAGGAAACTCCTACGAAAGCTCTAAACGAACAGATCTGAAAATTAAAACAAAGAACAAGATTAAACTAATCAGATCTGAAATTAAATCCCCAAATTCAATTAAATGAGCAGCAAGGAACAAAGAACGAATGAATAAATGTATTCGGAGTTCAAGAAGATGAAATCGAACTCCAATAGTGAAATCCCACAAGCCGAATCTGCCAAGAACACCAAAACAGTAAGTAGATTGAAACAATCAGATTTTTAATTGGAAGATTAGGGATTTGGGCGACAAAAAGAAAAGAAAGAAATAGATGAAATTGAACGGTTCAAGAAGTGAATTTAAGTTGCGATTCGATCCAATCGAACACCCAAGATGAATTGCCCAAATTTCAGCAGCCGAATTTCACCCAACAAGAAGAAATAGAAAACGGCAAGAACCCTAAATTTTGGGGAATTTTGAATCGATTAGATGCTGCCAATAAAAGAACTGATTAAATGAAGAGTTCTTGGAGTTTGAATCAAGGCTGAAACACAAACAAAAACAGCAAAGAAATTAGATATAGATTTGGCATTAACAGAAATAAAGAAAAGAAATTGAACAGCAAGAATAAAAGATAAGTCCTAAAGATCCTTGAAATCCCAAAAGATCTCACAAATCTCTTCAAACGGCTCTAATCTCCCCTCCAAAGAATATCGATGGCAAGAAGAAGGTTGAAGATGGCTCCCACAATCAAAAGATTGTGAAAACAACTTCTAAAGAAAATTCAAGAGAGAAATCTTGGAGAAAACTCAAAGAAAATTCTGGTCTCTCAAATCTGAAATTTAAGAATGAATCTAAGTGTTATGTACAAGGAGTGGCCGGCCATGCCTTTAAATAGGCCTCAAGTAATCCTAATCTAACAAGTAACTAATAAAATTAAACCTAATTAATAGAATAAATAAAGGAAAATTCGGCCAAGCATATATATGGGCTATTTTTGGGCCGAATTTTACATGTATGTTCCTAAAGCTTAAAAAAATTAAATTAAACAATTAAAATGTTTATAAATTGGGCCCTTCGACATTTTGGCCTGATTTTCAACTAAGTATGAAGGAATTTCTTTATTGGGCTGGAATTTGGTTATTGGGCCTCGTCTTTAAGAATTTGGGCTCGTGATCCATCTCCTTCCAAAATTGGGTCGTTGATGCTCGTAACGGAGATCCAATGCGTGTTGGCTGCAAGATTTGGTTTCTTGGACCAAGATTTCCAAGATTTGAAATCTTGATTTTCTTGATTCTTGAAATCTCTTCGAACAGCATAATTGGGCCAAGATTCGGTTTCTTGATTTTCTTGAAAACAAGAAAGTGAATCTTGATTTCCTTGATTTGAGCCCATCACCTTCTTGAGCTTGGGTTGGGCCTTTGTGACTCGTATCATTCCCCCCTTCCTCAAAAAGATTCGTCCTCGAATCTAAAAAATCAAATGAACTCGACTTTCCTCTATCGAACGGGACTAATGGCAACTGAGTCCACTGAAAAGAATAGCCATGAGATAGTAAATAGCAACGGAAACAAGCTTGTAGTCTAATTATAAGCATAACAGAACAGGTATAACGCATGTGAATGGACAGATTCAGATTACCATGTTTTAAGGCATTCAGTCGTCTAATTTACTCGCCACTGCCTCGTCAAATATTCGAAACAAAGATGGACATGTTTTAAGGCATTCAGTCGTCTCAAATTGTTCCCACAAACCATGAATAATTTGCGAGTAATAAATCAAATGGTAAACATAATCGTCACAAGTAGGTATTTGAAAAGATTCACATGGTTCACAGAGTTGCATAATCATACCATGCATTAATCGACAGTCTATAGATTCACTCACACATGCATTATCAAAAACAAGGATCTTTTTTTATCAACCATCAAAACAGATCGATCATCAATAAATAAAATAGGACAGTCAAGCACGTTTCGATCTAAGTGTTCATCAACACGATCTTTATCACTATCCGAGGAGTACAAAAGTGTTTCAAAGGTTTCAAGCATCTTACCTTGATAAGCAAAAGAATAAGGGTCGATTTTACCTTTTTCATTTAAAACAAACCTTCGCTCATCGGGGGCATAGTGATATGAGCTCGCCCATGAAGATAGGTGCCGAATCCATGGAGTTGCCTTTGGGGCCAATTACTCGAGCACGTGCCAAGAAGTTCCAAGATGCTGTAGCAAGCTATATTGCTCGATTGTGGAGTGATGGGTTGATTGCCCATAAAACGCCCAGCTCAACTAGCTTGATTCGCAATTTCCTACAAGCTGATTTTAGCTTGTGTCAGCTCAATTTAGCTCAATTCGGCACTTAATTAGTTCAAGGAGCTGATTAAATTTATTTTTAATAAATTTAATTAGTTGTGTTAGTTTAGAATCAGCTCAAATCATTTAATTAAATAAATGTGTCTTAATCTGGACATTTTTAATTCAGCTTATTAAATATGTTTTATATTAGTACATGCCTTTAATATGTCCATATTAAGTCATAAATTAAATGTGTTTAGTTTAATTACAAAGTTTTAATGTGTCTTGACTAAGACAAATTTATTAGTGGCTGCTAATTAATTTGTCTTAGCCGAATTAATGTGCAGAATTTTAATATGTCCAGCTGCTGATTTCATGAGTATTAAACTTGTCCTAATCACATTTATTTGATGTTTTTTTCAGCTAGCTTAATGGCAAAGAAAGCTCATAAAGAAGGAGCATGTATTTGGGCACATGCATGGACGGCATTTAAAGTGCAGCTGCCTTGTGTTTCCAGCTGACTTTTCGTGCAGCTCAATGGACTTCTAGCTACTATTTTTGAGCTTCTCCAAGGGCCAATTTCGTGGAGAGCAATGGCCAAAGAGTGCCTCATAAATTCCAGCAGCCAATTCATGTGGAGGCTATTCATATTCGGCCAAAGAAACATAATTTTTGAAGCTATCCATTTCTCTTCTCCATAGCAGCAATTAAGCTCTTTTAAAACATTAACCGAATGTGAATTTTCTCCACTAAAGGGGCCAGCCGAATCATCTTTTTCTAGAAGGTTAATTTTCAGAATTTCATCAAATGAATGTAACTAGGAAATTTCTAGGAAGTTTCCTCAAGAAACTTAAGGCATAAGGATCTGATTAGATAGGCTATTCGGCTGCCTTAGTCAAGCTATAAATAGGTCATGTAATTCACATTTTGAGGTTAATGAACAATTTGATAGCTTTGCTAAATTGTGAGGTTGTTTTCAACTCTCGTTATTCTCCAAAAACTTGTGAGACTCATCAAACATCTTTGTGGCGTCAAACTTGTTTTTGTTTCTTCCCGAACTTATCACTTTAATCCCAAAAGTGTGGCGTTCGATTCATACTAAGGTTCCTATCACCATTGATAGTGGGTCGAAGTTTCTTTCCATTTAACAAACCTTCCATCCATCCTTGCCAACCTAAGCATTCTCCTAAGTTACGGGTTAACACATTCCTATTGTGTTAGTTCGGCTTTCGAATCCTTAGCCAAATTGCTTCCATTGTTTTCTAATTCATTTCCTAAACCAACAAAACCCTTTTGAGCCTAAATAAACCTCTTTCTTCTAGCCTATTTTGTAAAGCCTCAATTTACTCCTAATTCACGATCGGGCGATCTTTACGACTCAATTCGATCTCGAGGTGAGGGCGTATCAAGTTGTGTATTCGAAGCTCCGTTGTTGAGTTAACCTTTGTCAAATGGAACTCAAACTTCATGTACAACCACATAAACTGTTTAAGGCACGAATATAAATTGAAAACAAACTTGGCAAATTTCATTACCTTATTCACCACAACAGATTTGCACAAATTCAAGGATTTTGCATAAGTCAAATCAAGAGAATAACAAATCATGCTTCCTTTCATAATGATCTTATCAACCACAATCGAAGAGTAACAATTATTCAGAACAAAATGAAGGGATCTTTTAAGAACTAAGTCACCAAAAGTTTTATCAATAATTTTCAAATTTGCACGGGACTCGGTTGATAAAATTTCCTTACCTTGCTTACCTTCGGGCTCATGTAGTGTGATTTCATCTTTGCCTATATTGATCGTATGAAAGCGTCTTTCATCGGAAAGGTATTGAAGTTGGAAGTTATCTTTCATATGTGGCCAATGGAAGTGTTCTATCCCACGCAAAGGTGATAAACCTTTAGGGACCTCACTAAAAACATCCTCATAATCCTGCGAAAAACATTGAAACACACTAGGCAAATTTTCATTAATGTTAGATAGAGATAAATTATTTTGCCTAAACCTCACAAGGATACAAGGTTGTTCATTAAATAGGTCTCTCCGCACATCTTTTTTTGTTGCAATTAAATTTTCACTCTATTTTTACCACTTGCGGATTCACTCACCTTTGGGCCATTTAAATTTTGACTTTTTTCACTAGTAGCCTCTTTTCTCTCTGTCTTTTTTTATTTGTCCTTTCTCCCTCACCCCTCACAAAATTTCATCATTTTTAATTGATCTTTATATACATCACTGGGATTTAAAGGAGCAAGAGTGAATTTTCGGCCTTTAAACACAAGAGAGTATCTATTAAGCTTGCCTTGGTTTGTAACATCACGATCAAATTGCCAAGGCCGTCCAAGGAGCAAGTGTGCCGCATGCATTGGGACCACATCACACCATACCTCATCCTCATAATTCCCAAGCTTAAAAGTGATCAAGGACTGTTTTGTAACTTTAACTTCTGAGCATTCATTAAGCCACTGAAGGTGATACGGCTTAGGGTGCTCGATACAAGGTAACTTTAAGGAATCCACCAAATAGCTGCTAACTACATTCGAACAACTCCCACTATCAATAATAAGTGAACATAAGTTACCTTTTATAAAACGCCTAGAATGGAAAATATTGGTCCTTTGGTTATCACAATCGTCTCCCATTTGGATGTTGGGTGTGGCAGACTACCATCTTATTTTTTTTCTCTTTTTTTTTGAAATACCTATAAAACAAATACTCAACACTCAAAAGAAAAATTAGCAAACATCACCGTTAATCACTCAAAAAGAAAAATCAAATTCTCAATGAGGTAGAATTCAGTCTTGTGAGTTCTTTTGTAGAGTCTATATCAACCAATTAGAAAGTGTATGAACTGAAACTACCAAAGAGTCCTAATTTGCACTAAGATGCCAAAAAATTGACGAGACACCAATTGATTCGTGTTGCACCGAGGAAGAATTGTGCACACGTTTAAATCCTACTAACACAAGAAACAAGAAGGTGTTAGATATTGTAAAGGGAGAATAAAAAGCAAACAAATGAAAACCTACAGCTAAGAATTAATAAAAATTACTGAAACCAGAAAACCCGAAAAAAACTGTGGAGTAACTTGACAACTTTGTTCGAGGTGTTCCTGATCTCCAAAAATCACGAAATTAAATCCGGAATGTCCTTATATATTTAATTTTTGATCTGGAAAGTTTGGGCACCAAATTCAACCCGCTGAATCTTTTTTAAAATTTTTATTGAATTTCGTATTTTTTGATTTTTTTGACTTTTTTGACTGATTTTTTTGTGGGATTAATTTTTTTATATTCAATAACAGTTCCACAAATATGTATGTAAAATTTCAGATCAATTGGACAACGTTTACCCACTTAAATGAATTTTTTTCGAACAAATTTTCTGGGTAAAACTACTGTTTTTGCTTTAAAAAATTCAGATCAGTTTAGAAATCAACCAATAACACCCAAAACGCCCAAAATCTGATACCAAATGATACGGGGGTTGCGGGCGGACCAAGATTGAGTTGCCAAGTCACGGGAAACTCCTACGAAAGCTCTAAACGAACATATCTGAAAATTAAAACAATGAATAAGATTAAACTAATCAGATCTGAAATTAAATCCCCAAATTCAATTAAATGAGCAGCAAGGAACAAAGAACGAATGAATAAATGTATTCGGAGTTCAAGAAGATGAAATCAAACTCCAATAGTGAAATCCCACAAGCCGAATCTGGCAAGAACACCAAAACAGTAAGTAGATTGAAACGATCAGATTTTTAATTGGAAGATTAGGGATTTGGGCGGTAAAAAGAAAAGAAAGAAATAGATGAAATTGAACGGTTCAAGAAGTGAATTTAAGTTGCGATTCGATCCAATTGAACACCCAAGATGAATTGCCCAAATTTCAGCAGCCGAATTTCACCCAACAAGAAGAAATAGAAAACGACAAGAACCCTAAATTTTGGGGAATTTTGAATCGATTAGATGTTGCCAATAAAAGAACCGATTAAATGAAGAGTTCTTGGAGTTTGAATCAAGGCTGAAACACAAACAAAAACAGCAAAGAAATTAGATATAGATTTGGCATTAACAGAAATAAAGAAAAGAAATTGAACAGCAAGAATAAAAGATAAGTCCTAGAGATCCTTGAAATCCTGAAAGATCTCACAAATCTCTTCAAACGGCTCTAATCTCCCCTCCAAAGAATATCGATGGTAAGAAGAAGGTTGAAGATGGCTCCCACAATCAAAAGATTGTTAAAACAACTTCTAAAGAAAACTCAAGAGAGAAATCTTGAAGAAAACTCAAAGAAAATTTTGCTCTCTCAAATTTGAAATTTAAGAATGAATCTAAGTGTTATGTACAAGGAGTGGCCGGCCATGCCATTAAATAGGCCTCAAGTAATCCTAATCTAACAAGTAACTAATAAAATTAAACCTAATTAATAGAATAAATAAAGGAAAATTCGGCCAAGCATATATATGGGCTGTTTTTGGGTCGAATTTTACATGTATGTTCCTAAAGCTTAAAAAAATTAAATTAAACAATTAAAATGTTTATAAATTGGGCCCTTTGACATTTGGCCTGATTTTCAACTAAGTATGAAGGAATTTCTTGATTGGGCTGGAATTTGGTTATTGGGCCTCGCCTTCAAGAATTTGGGCTCGTGATCCATCTCCTTCCGAAATTGGGTCGTTGATGCTCGTAACGGAGATCCAATGCGTGTTGGCTACAAGATTTGGTTTCTTGGACCAAGATTTCCAAGATTTGAAATCTTGATTTTCTTGATTCTTGAAATCTCTTCGAACAACATAATTGGGCCAAGATTCGGTTTCTTGATTTTCTTGAAAACAAGAAAGTGAATCTTGATTTTCTTGATTTGAGCCCATCACCTTCTTGAGCTTGGGTTGGGCCTTTGTGACTCGTATCAACTTAGTTAAATTTTTATGTAAATATTCAGTCCAAGAGGCCCAATTAAAAGCCCTTAGCCAAATTTCCATTTAAATACTAAAGTAATTAGGAGTTTTTTTATTTTTATTTTTCTAATTAGATTAGGAAAACACTTGAGAGGCCTATATAAAGGCTTGGCCAGCCACCTTGTTATTCACTTCTTCTCAAATATATCAAAAATTTCAGATTTGTTTAAGTGCAGAATTCTCTTTGAGTTTTTCTCCAAGAATTCTCTCTTGGGTTTTCTTTAGAAGCTATTTTAACAATCTTTTGATTGTGGGAGCCATCTTCAGCCTTCTTCTTGCCATTGATATTCTTTGGAGGGGAGATTAGAGCCGTTTGAAGGGAGTTGTGAGATCTTTCAAGATTTCAAGGCTTCTTAGGACTTATCTTTTAATTTCTTATTGTCAATTCTTTCTTTATTTCTGCTTGTGCCGAATCTTTATCTAATTTATTTGCTGTTCTTATTGTGTTTCCAGCCTTTTTTCTATCTTAAAGAATCAGCCAAAAATCCCCAATTTCTAGGGTTCTTGCCGATTCATCTATACTCTTTTTGGGTGAAATTAGATTGCCGAAATTTGGGGAAAACTATCTTTGTGTTCAATTGGGCAGAATCGCAACCTCCTTTAGGGTTTCAAGAACCCTTATTAACACTTATTTGTATTCTCAATTTGACTCTTTGCTGATTTGGGGATTTTATTTCAGATCTGGAAATTCAAAGTTCTAATCTTTTAATTTTCTGCTTTGTTTCAGATCTGATTGTTTAGAGCTTCCGTAGAAGTTTCCCGTGACTTGATAACTCGATCTTGGTCCGCGCGCAACCCTCTATCATTTGGTATCAGATTTTGGGTGTTTTGGGTGTTCTTAGTTGATTTCTAAACTGATCTCTATTTTTTAAAACTACAAACAACAGTTTTATCGAGAAAAAGTTTTTGAAAAAAATCATTTGAGTGGGTAAACGTTGTCCAATTAAACTGAAATTTTACATACATATTTTTGGCACTGTGATTGAATATAAAAAATATTTCCCGCACAAAAGTCAGTCGAAAAAGTCAAAAAATTTAAAAAAGACAAAATCCAATAAAAATTAAAAAAATTCAGCGGGTTGAGTTTGGTGCCCGAACTTTCCAGATCAAAAATTAAATATTTAAGGACATTCCAGATTTAATTTCATGATTTTTGGAGATCGGGAACACCTCGAACGAAGTTGTCAAGTTACTTCGCAGTTTTTCAGGTTTTTCAATTTCAACAATTTTTATTGATTCTTAGCTGTAGGTTTTCATTTGTTTGCTTTTTATTCTCCCTTTACAATATCTAACACCTTCTTGTTTCTTGTGTTAGTAGGATTTAAACGTGTGCACAATTCTTCCTCGGCGCAACACGAATCAATTGGTGTGTCGTCAGTTTTTGGCATCCTAGTGCAAATTAGGACTCTTTGGTAGTTTTGGTTCATACACTTTCTAATTGGTTGATATAGACTCTACTAAAGAACTCACAAGACTGAATTCTACCTCATTGAGAATTTGATTTTTTCTTTTTGAGTGATTAACGGTGAGGTTTGCTAACTTTTCTTTTTGAGTGTTGAGTGTTTATTTTGCAGATTTTTGAAAATGTCTAGGATTGGTCAAGGTGATAATGACCATAATGATGTCCATGATAAACTTAAAATGATCCAACAATAGTTAGACGAACGGGCTACCATACTTCGAACATTAAGTGCTACTATCAATGAGATGCGGGTGGAGCAAAGAGCCCAACGAGGACAACTTAATTTAAGTGAAAGGGCAGAAATGAGAGTGCCAAGAAGACGAACATCCAACGAATATTCGAGAAGAGATTCCTATTATGACTCCTATTCAACGAGGAATTCAAGACGATGCAAAGCAAGTTTTGAGAGTGAAGTTTTCCAAGGGGATCATTGTTCGTATGCAAGTTATTTCGTACATACCCAACGAGAGCCTTTCCGTTCTGATTCATTTGTAACATCTCTATCTTGTAATGAAAGGAAGACACAAAAAGAAGTTAAAAAAGAAAAAAAATGAAAAAGAGAAAAAAAGATTGAGAGTGGAAAGGAATGTGAAACAGATAAGAAAATTGAAAAAGAAATTGAAGAAACAAAAGAAAAAGACGAGGAAAGGGTAGTGAGGAATGTTTCCACTAACCAAGATATGAAATTTTCTTGTGTTGCTACTTTTCAGGTTCCCGAAATACCAAAAGATAACTTTCAACTTCAATACCTTTTCGATGAAAGACGCTTTCATACGATCAACATAGACAAGGTTGAAGATGAAATCACACTACATGAGCCCGAAGGTAAGTGAGGTAAGGAAATTTTAGCCACTGAGTCCTGTGTAGATTTAAAAATTATTTTTAGTGACTTAGTTCTTAAAAGATCCTTTCATTTTGTTCTGATTAATTTTTACTCTTCGATTGTGGTTGATAAAGTCATTACGAAAGGAAGCATGAGTTGTTATTCTCTTGATTTGCCTTATGTAAAATTCTCGAATTGGTGCAAATCTATTTTGGTGAATAAGGTAACGAAATTTGCCAAATTTGATTTCAATTTATATTCGTCCCTTAAACAGTTTATGTGGTTGTACATGAAGTTTGAGTTCCACTTGACAAAGGTTAACTCAACAGCGGAGCTTCGACTACACTATGCCCCCGATGAGCGAAGGTTTGTATTAAATGGAAAAGGTAAAATCGACCCTTATTTTTCTGCTAATAAAGGTAAGATGCTTGAAACTTTTGAAACACTTCTGTACTCCTCAGATAATGACAAAGATCGTATTGATGATTTAATTTTTGTAAAACACTTAGATCAAAATGTGCTTGACTGTCCTATTTTATTTATTGATGATTTATCTGTTTTGATGGTTGATAAAAAGATTCTTGTTTTTGATAATGCATGTGTGAGTGAATCTATAGACCGTCGATTAATGCATGGTATGATTGTGCAACTCTGTGAACCGTGTGAATCTTTTCAAATACCTACTTTTGACGATTATGTTTACCATTTGATTTATTACTCGCAATTTATTCATGGTTTGTGGAAACAATTTGAGACGACTGAATGCCTTAAAACATTCCATCTTTGTTTCAAATATTATACGAGGTAGTGGCGAGTAAATTAGATTGTTTGCATGGTAATCTGAATCTGTCCATTCGCATGCGTTATACCTATTTTGTTATGCTTATGATTGGACTACAAGCTTGTTTGCGTTGCTATTTACTATCTCATGGCTATTCTTTTCAGTGGACTCAATTGCCATTAGTCCCGTTCGATCGAGGAAAGTCGAGTCCATTTGATTTTTTAGATATGAATCTTTTTGAGGAAGGGGGGAATGATACGAGTCACAAAAGCCCAACCCAAGCTCAAGAAGGTGATGGGGTCAAATCAAGAAGCCTGCCCATACTTAATTGAAAATCAGGCCAAATTGTCAAAGTGGCCCAATTTGTAAAGTTTTATTTTTTTTAATACTTAGTTAAATTTTTATGTAAATATTCAATCAAAGAGGCCCAATTAAAAGCCCTTGGCCAAATTTCCATTTAAATATTAAAGTAATTAGGAGTGTTTTTATTTTTAGTTTTCTAATTAGATTAGGAAAACACTTAAGAGGCCTATATAAAGGCTTGGCCAGCCACCTTGTTATTCACTTCTTCTAAAATATATCAAAAATTTCAGATTTGTTTAAGTGCAGAATTCTCTTTGAGTTTTTCTCCAAGAATTCTCTCTTGGGTTTTCTTTATAAGCTGTTTTAACAATCTTTTGAGTGTGGGAGCCATCTTCAGCCTTCTTCTTGCCATTGATATTCTTTGGAGGGGAGATTAGAGTCATTTGAAGGGAGTTGTGAGGTCTTTCGGGATTTCAAGGCTTCTTAGGACTTATATTTTAATGTCCAAGGAAGTGCCGAATCAGTTCTTGGAGTTTTAGAAAGGCTAAAATGCAACAAGAATAGCAAACAAATTAGCTAATAAAAATCAACACAAGCAGAAATTTAAAAGAGATTGAATCGCAAGAAAATAAAGATAAAGTCCTAAGAAGCCTTGAAATCGATAAAGATTTCACAACTCCCTTTAAATGGCTCTAATCTCCCCTCCAATGAAGAACAATGGCAAGAAGAAAGCTGAAGATGGCTCCCACAATCAAAAAGATTGTTAAAACTACTTCTAAAGAAAACTTAAGAGAAAATTCTTGAAGAGCTCAAAGAAAATTTTCACTCAAAACAAATCTGAAATTTTCAATGTAATTGTAATGTGTAATTCAATGTGTTTAAGGGTGGCTGGCCAAGCCATATATATTGATGCGATTCCGGTCGCATCATGTTACGACACAACTCGACGCTACCGAGATTGGTCCAAACTTGATGATGCAACCTTAGCTCGGGAAATTACTACCGAATCCATTGAGCTGCCACGAGGACCAATAACTTGATCACGAGCTAAGAGATTTTGAAATGTAATGGCAAGCTATGTGGAACGAGCTTGGGAAGAGGGAGTGGCCGAATTTGATAGTCGTGCTTCAAACCGTTCAAAAGGCATTACTTGCAATTTATTGCAAGCTAAATTTGTTTCTTTTAATTAACTTGTTTTAGTTTAATAAATAAGTTGCTGATCAATTAATTTAACTTATCTTAAAGTTTTAATACATGAGTTAGTTATTGAACTTTATTAAATAAGATGCTTCTTAATTGATCTAGTTCCTAGGATTATTTATTGATGCATAAATTAAGTTCTTTAAATTATGCTTCTTTAATTAAACTAGTTGCTGGAATAATTATTGCATATATGTTTTAGTTCATTTATTTAAGTAAGTTTAATATGTGTTATGATTAATAAGTGTTTTAATGTGTTTAATAAACTCATTTTAATGTGTTTATTGCAGGTGACTTTTTAGCTTATAGTGGTTACAATTCAAGGCTGTTACACATTTAATAAGTGGCTGTTCAAGTTCTTTTGAGTTACAATTAAAGGGGCTGTTAAAAAAAGGAGCTTAAAGATCATTAAAAGGAGTTTTTAAAGAGCATTTTATGCCCTTTAAAATTCAGCAGCAACTCTTCCACTTCCAACCGTTTTTGGAGCTTTCAAGAGAAATTAATCAAACCTTTGAATGTCATTAAGGAGCAGGTTAAAAGATGGTGTCTATTCAGCTAGCCAAGGACAACTCAAGAGACATTTTTAAGACATTAAAGACATTCAAATCAGCTGAATTGAAATGATTTTATGGAAGGAGTTATTTGGTTCAAAGCATAAGAAAAGACATCAGTTTTTATGGCACATTAAGTGGATGTTTTTTTTGACCATTCGGTTACCTTGTTCTAGCATTATAAATAGTTGTAATCAGCCTTAGAGAGAAAACTTTTTGCTGAATATAGATGAAATATTTGAATTGTGAGCTATCCAATTCTCTTTGTTCTTTCGGAATTGATTTGACTTATCAAGCATTGCTTGTGGCGTCCATCTTTTCTTAGTTGCTGAACTTATCACCTTTGGTGTGGCATTCAATATACCTTTGGTTCCTATCATAGTTGATAGTGGGTCAAGGTTCCTTTCCTGTTTCCTTTATCCGAAAAACACCTAAAGACCATTTTGAGATTCGGGTCAACAATTCGTTATTGTTGGTTCATTTTTGGTCTTAGCCAATTAATTTGTTATTGTTTCCTCTTTATTTTGTTTATTACCTTTGTTTGAAGCCATTATCTCTATTTTGTTTCATTTTAAAACCGAAACGAATCCATCCTTACTCAATTCACGATTGGGCAACACATACGACTCAAAACATCACGAGATGAGTTCGTATCAAATTGGTATCAGAGCTAGCGAATTTGGAGTAAGAATCGACATTGTCGGCAATACAGTATAGTAGTTTCTTCAAAAAAAATTTGAAAAAAAAATTCAAAAAAAAATTCAAAAAAAAATTGGTTTCCTTTCAAACTCAAGAGATTGGATATCAAGTTGAAAAAAATTTCGTGAAAAAAAAATTTCGTGAAAAAAGAAGAAGAAGCTAGTTTTGAAATTTTGTTGTTGTTTACTGCCCAAATTTTAGTCATTACTACCTTCTACTTTTTGCCACACCAAACATTTACATTTCTTTATTTCAAGCCTACTTTCCTTTGTCCTACAATATTCTTTCCAAGCCCAAACATCAAGTTTGTAAGCCGACCCACAACAACTGCCTATTAAGTTTAAATAATTCCGTAAGAACAAAGAGAGGAGGAGTGAGTGGAAAGAGGCAAGAGAGTAGTGAGTTTATTCGAGAGAAAAAAAACGCCAAGTGTGTGAGATTTCTTTGTGAGTGGATAGTGAGATTCTTTGTTGTGAGTTCTTTAAAAAATGTCACGAAGTTTGGAAAAAAATTCAGACAAGGGAGTTGGATTCCATCCTGTAAGAATTGTTGGAGGAAGTGTGCCAGATTTTACACTCCAAGCCTTTACGCATGAAATGGAGCATCTATTTGATCAAAAACTCAAACCCATCAAGAAACGATTAGATCGTGTCGAAGAGCGGAGTCATCGAGCAAGAACCCAACGGGAGAAAATTTATCCAAATGAAAGGATGGAAATGAGATCATCAAGGAGACGAACATTCGACGAATATGTGAAAAGAGACCTTTATCCAGATTCCTATTCTTCAAGGAATTTAGGCCGAAATAAATCCAGCTATGAGTTTGAAGCCTATCAAGGTAACGAACGAGAAAGTACAAGTCATTCTTCGTATGCATCAAAGTATTCATCTACGGAAAAATCCTTACGAAGAAGTGAATGTGTTTCGTATAAGAACTCATCCATGGAGGTTTATTCACGAAGAGTTGATCGTGACTCTTATGAAGATTCTTCCATTTCTTTCCAACGAAAAGTCTATTGTTCTGATTCTTTTGTATTATCTCCATTTTGTAATAAAGTTGAGAGAAGAAAAAGAGAGACGAGAGAAAAAGAAACTGAAAAAGAAATGAAAATTGAAAAAGAGAAAAAGATTGGAGAAAGAAAAGAAAGAGTGCGAGAAACAAGTGTTGTTGAAAATGAAAGAGAATTGATGAGTGAAAGTGAGTTCTCAACAAACAAAGAGATTGTGGAAAAAGAAAGAGAAGTTGAAAAAGAAACGAGTGAAAAAGATGAAAGTCAACAAGAAAAAGCGAGGAATGTTTTTACTAACCAATCTGCAAGTTGTCCTCATATTGTTTCTTCTTTCCAGGTTTCTAGAGATTCAAATGACAAGTTTCAACTTCATTACCTTCTTGATGAGAGACGATTCCATTTGATCGAAAAAGGTAAGGTTCAAGCGCTTAAAGGTAAGCAAGGTAAGGAGTTTTTAGTCAATGAATCATGGTAATCAGGTTTGAAAGTTGTTGATAAAATCTCCGATAACTTAGTTTTAAAAACATCTCCTTATTTTGATTTGGTTAATTGTTACTCGCTATTTGTGGTTGATAAATTTGTTTTAAGTGGAGGCATGAAGAGTTGTTCACTCAATAAGTTTTGTGTTGAAAAATCTTTTAATGTTGTTCGATTAAATCCACAAATACAAAATCTGATCATGTTTGATAAAGAGCTTTCATGTGAAATGCTCAATCTGTTTGATCGTGATGGTAATGAAAATTTTTTAACTCTTAGCATAAGATCTTCGTATATTTGCATGAGATTTGAGAGATTTGATTGTTTGAATTTATTTTTGCCTACATCTTCTTTATTTGGCATGTGTGATGTCTTGGTGAAAGTGAAGTTTTTGTTACGTTACGGAACGACCGATCAAAACCATGTTTTTAAACCCGGAGCCTGTATTCCTAAGTTGACGTCAAGCGAAGGTGAGTATCAAAATTGTATTTTGAATCAATATGTTGACCCCTTCTATTTGCTTCAAGTTTTATCTTTATTTAGTTCGAAAACCAAACATGTGAATTTCGTTGGCTTGCCAAGTCAAAATCAAATTTTTTATTCTGGAGGTTGTTGTATATTGTTGCTTAATGGATTAGAACATGTGTTGCATGATTTTAACTTTAATGTGCTTCAAGTTCTTCATAAGTTAGTAGCCACAAATTTTTCTGGTCAAATTGAAATGGTGAACAAAAACTTTATCTTTGATCCCGGTGAATGCTGCTCCATATCATTGTTCAAGGGATTTGGACCATGGAATTCTAATTTTCAAAACTATAATCTTCAAATACCTTGTGAATCAGGTTTGTTTCCATCGAAGAAAAAGGTAAAACCAATTTCTATTTTTGATCCCGGTATTGATTCATGTGTTGTTCTTTTGAGTTTATTTGTTCAAGTTGTGACTAAAATCCTGGAAAGTTCTTTTGTGTTTAACCTTCATTGTGTCAATAATTTGTTTTATTGTTTTGTAGGTGACGATGTTAGGTGGTACCCTCCTAAAGAGGGATGGCATGCAAATGACCTTCTTTCTAGCTGAGCCATTTGTGGTTCTCAGAATTTTGAAAATAATTCTGTCCGGATAATGAACAAAGGGGGTCATGATCTTGAAAATTTTTCCTCGAGCAAGTGGCCCGATTTGAGGACAAATCGTTTTCAAGAGGGAGGGTATGATGCGATCCCGGTCGCATCATGTTACGACACAACTCGACGCTATCGAGATTGGTCCAAACTTGATGATGCAACCTTAGCTCGGGAAATTACTACCGAATCCATTGAGCTACCACGAGGACCAATAACTCGATCACGAGCTAAGAGATTTCGAAATGTAATAGCAAGCTATGTGGAACGAGCTTGGGAAGAGGGAGTGGCCGAATTTGATAGTCGTGCTTCAAACCGTTCAAAAGGCGTTACTTGCAATTTATTGCAAGCTGATTTTATTTCTTTTAATTAACTTGTTTTAGTTTAATAAATAAGTTGCTGATCAATTAATTTAACTTATCTTAAAGTTTTAATACATGAGTTAGTTATTGAACTTTATTAAATAAGATGCTTCTTAATTGATCTAGTTCCTAGGATTATTTATTGATGCATAAATTAAGTTCTTTAAATTATGCTTCTTTAATTAAACTAGTTGCTGGAATAATTATTGCATATATGTTTTAGTTCATTTATTTAAGTAAGTTTAATATGTGTTATGATTAATAAGTGTTTTAATGTGTTTAATAAACTCATTTTAATGTGTTTATTGCAGGTGACTTTTTAGCTTATAGTGGTTACAATTCAAGGCTGTTACACATTTAATAAGTGGCTGTTCAAGTTCTTTTGAGTTACAATTAAAGGGGCTGTTAAAAAAAGGAGCTTAAAGATCATTAAAAGGAGTTTTTAAAGAGCATTTTATGCCCTTTAAAATTCAGCAGCAACTCTTCCACTTCCAGCCGTTTTTGGAGCTTTCAAGAGAAATTAATCAAACCTTTAAATGTCATTAATGATATGGGGTTGTGCGCGGACCAAGATCGAGTTGCCAAGTCACGGGAAACTCCTACGAAAGCTCTAAACGAACAGATCTGAAATCAAACAAAGAACGAGATTAAATCTGGAAAATTAAAATCTGGAATAAGAACCCTAAAAATCAGCAAGATCTAATCAAGGAACGAAACACTTATGAAAGAGTTTTCTTGAAACCAAGAACACGAAATTGATTCCCAAGAATGAACTCCCACAAGCCGAATTTGTCAAAGAACACCAAATCAGCAAGCAAATTAGATCGACCAGAATTTCTTGAAACAAATTAGGGTTTATGCGTCAATGAGAAAGAAAGAAATTGAAGGCATAAAACGGCTATTGAGGCTGAGAAAGCGAGGGCGATCTGCTCAATTGACCACCACGAAAGTTTCCCCTAAGTTTCCACAACCAAATTCACCCAAGAAGAATAAGTGTGCATTCGGCAAGAACCCTAGAATTTGGGGATTTAGGGCTGATTGTCGAACTCCAGCAAAAAGTGAAATTGATCAATTCTTTAAGATAAACGAGGGCTGGAAACACAAATAAAACAGCAAATAGATTAGAATTGAGATTCGGCACAAGTAGAATTAAATAAAAGAAATTGAACAGCAAAAATTAAAGATAAGTCCTAAAGATCCTTTAAATCCCAAAAGATTTCACAAATCTCTTCAAACGGCTCTAATCTCCCCTCCAAAGAATATCGATGGCAAGAAGAAGGTTGAAGATGGCTCCCACAATCAAAAGATTGTTAAAACAACTTCTAAAGAAAACTCAAGAGAGAATTCTTGGAG
Source organism: Gossypium hirsutum (assembly GCF_007990345.1). Lineage (NCBI taxonomy): Eukaryota > Viridiplantae > Streptophyta > Magnoliopsida > Malvales > Malvaceae > Gossypium > Gossypium hirsutum. Next base: position 27,308,558 of record NC_053444.1, read on the forward strand.
AAAACCCCAAAGAAAATTCTGCACTCAACAAATCTGAAATTTGATAGAAAAAATAATAATAAGATGTTTTTACAAAGGGTGGCTGGCCAATGCTTATATAGGCCTCCAACAAATCCTAATCACACAAGTAACTAATAAAAAATTAAACCTAATTAATAAAATAACAAGGTAAATTCGGCCATGCACTTATATGGGCTGTTTTGGGCCGAATTTTACATGTAATGCTCCTAAAGATTAAAAAATTAAATTAAACAAGTAAGATGTTTACAAATTGGGCCCTTTGACATTTTGGCCTGATTTTCAACTAAGTATGAAGAAATTTCTTGATTGGGCTGGATTTTGGTTATTGGGCCTCGCCTTCAAGAATTTGGGTTCGTGATCCATCTCCTACCAAAATTGGGTCGTTGACGCTCGTAATGGAGATCCAATGTGTTTTGGCTGCAAGATTTGGTTTCTTGGACCAAGATTTCCAAGATTTGAAATCTTGATTTTCTTGATTCTTGAAATCTCTTCGAATAGCAAAATTGGGCCAAGATTCGGTTTCTTGATTTTCTTGAAAGCAAGAAAGTGAATCTTGATTTTCTTGTTCTCTCGTGTATGCATCTAAGGCCTTGCTAACAAGCTCTTGAATGGTCCCATTTAGTTTGGACCGCATTTGTCGGGCCTTTGATCTCGTTATTGGGCCTTATGGCAATTTGAGCCCATCACGTTCTTGAACTTGGATTGGGCCTTTATGACTCGTATCATTCCCCCTTCCTCAAAAAGATTCATCCTCGAATCTGAAAAATCAAATGGACTCGACTTTCCTCGATCGAACGGGACTAATGGCAATTGAGTCCACTTTATAAGCAGAATAATAAGGGTTGATTTACCTTTTCCATTGAATACAAACGTTCGCTCATCGGGGGCATAGTGTAGTCGAAGCTTTTCGGGCTCATGTATTGTGATTTTATCTTTGCCTATGTTGATCGTTTGAAAGCATCTTTCATTTGAGAGGTATTGAAGTTGAAAGTTATCTTTTGGTCCTTCGGGAACCTGAAAAGTAGCAACACAAGAAAAATTCATATCTTGGTTAGTGAAAACATTCCTCACTAGCTTTTCCTCGTCTTTTTCTTTTGTTTCTTTTTCTAACTCATTTTCTCTTCTTTCTTCAACTTCTTTTTCAATTTTCTTTTCTGTTTCACATTCCTTTTCACTCTCAATCTCTTTTTGCTCTTTTTCATTCTCTTTTTCTTTTTCCTCACTTGTTTTAACAACAGACTTTTTCAGTTTGATTTGGTCCTCATGGACTTGTTCCGGAGTGAGCGGCACTAAGGTGATTTTCCTTCCTTGATGCTTGAAAGAATACCTGATACGAGTCACAAAAGCCCAAATTCTTGAAGGCGAGGCCCAATAAGCAAATTCCCAGGCCAATCAAGAAATCCATCCATACTTAGTTGAAAATCAGGCCAAATTGTCAAAGTGGCCCAAGTTGTAAAGTTTTATTTTTATTTTTATTTATTTATTTATTTATTTACTTAGTTTAAATTTTTATGTCAATATTCAGTCCAAGAGTCCCAGATAAAATGACCTTTGACCGAATTTCCATATTAAAATAATTAGGAGTTTTTTTTATTTTAGTTTTCTAATTAGATTAGGACTAGTTATAAGGCCTATTTAAAGGCATGGCTGTCCACCTTGTTAAACACTTATCATTATTATTAAAATTTCAGATTTGTTGAGAGCAGAATTTTCTTTGAGTTTTCTCCAAGATTTCTCTCTTGAGTTTTCTTTAGAAGTTGTTTTAACAATCTTGTGATTGTGGGAGCCATCTTCAACCTTCTTCTTGCCATTGATATTCTTTGGAGGGGAGATTAGAGCCGTTTGAAGGGAGTTGTGAGATCTTTCGAGATTTCAAGGCTTCTTAGGACTTATCTTTTAATTTCTTACTGTCAATTCTTTCTTTATTTCTACTTGTGCTGAATCATTATCTAATCTATTTTCTGTTCTTATTGTGTTTTCAGCCTTTTTCTATCTTAAGGAATCAGCCCAAAAATCCCCAATTTCTAGGGTTTTTCTATACTCTTTTTGGGTGAAATTAGATTGTCGAAATTTGGGGGAAAACTATCTTGGTGTTCAATTGGGCAGAATCACAATCTCCTTGAGGGTTTCAAGAACCCTAACACTTATTTCTATTCTCAATTTGATTCTTTGCTGATTTGGGGATTTTATTTCAGATCTGAAAATTCAAAAATCTAATCTTTTAATTTTCTGTTTCGTTTCAGATCTAATTGTTTAGGGTTTTTGTAGGAGTTTCTCGTGACTTGGCAACTCGATCTTGGTCCGCGCGCAACCCCGTATCATTTGGTATCAGATTTTGGGCGTTTTGGGTGTTCTTGGTTGATTTCTAAACTGATCTCTATTTTTTAAAGCATAAACGGCAGTTTTACCCAGAAAAATTGTTCAAAAAAATTTCATTTGAGTCGGTAAACGTTGTCCGATTGATCTGAAATTTTACATACATGTTTTTGGCACTATGATTGAATATAAAAAAATTATTTCCGCAAAAAAATCAGTCAAAAAAGTCAAAAAAATCAAAAAATACGAAATCAATAAAAATTTAAAAAAAGATTTAGCGGGTTGAATTTGGTGCCCAAAATTTCCAGATTTTTATATAAGGATACTCCAGATTTAATTTCGTGATTTTTGGAGATCAGGAACACCTCGAACGAAGTTGTCAAGTTACTCCGCAGTTTTTCGGGTTTTCTGTTTTCAGCAATTTTTATTGATTCTTAGCTATAGGTTTTCATTTGTTTCCTTTTATTCTTCCTTTACGTTATCTAACACCTTCTGTTTCTTGTGTTAGTAGGATTTAAACGTGTGCACAACTTCTTCCTCGGTGCAACACGGATCAATTGGTGTCTCGTCAGTTTTTGGCATCCTAGTGCAAATTAGGATTCTTTGGTAGTTTGGTTCACACTCTCTAATTGGTTGATATAAACTCTGATAAAGAACTCACAAGATTGAATTCGACCTCATTGAGAATTTGATTTTTTCTTTTTGAGTGATTAACGGTGAGGTTTGATAACTTTTATTTTTGAGTGTTGAGTGTTTTGCAGGTTTTAAAAAAAATGTCTACAGGTGATAATACTAGTGACATATTTAAAAAATTCCAACAACAGTTGGACGAACAGGCTGCTGCACTTCGAGCGTTGACTGCTACTATCAATGAGGTGCGGTTGAATCAAGAGCCTCAATATCGAGATCAAATTAAAGACGATGTAGATAACCAGCCTCCTGCTCATAGGCGCGCTCCTCGGCGTGTCCCTAGAACTGATTATGATCTTCATGATCATGGACAACCCTCTTTGGCAAAACCAAAGAGCGAGCAGCAACGAGAACATCTCTTTCATACTCGCTGCCATGTACAAGGTAAGCTTTGTAGAGTTATTATTGATGGTGAAAGTTGCTCGAACGTAGCCAGCACGACGATGGTGGAAAAGCTTTGCTTAACCACTACCAAGCATCCACGACCTTATCAACTACAAGGGCTTAGCAACGAAAGCCAATTTAAGGTCACTCAACAAGTGCGCATCGCCTTTTCTATCGGTAAATATCAAGACGAAGTCGTGTGCGACGTAGTACCTATTCAAGCCTGCCATTTATTGCTAGGAGAACCATGGCAACTGGATCGAAAAGTCACTCACGATGGTCGTACCAATAGGTATTCTTTCAAGCATCAAGGAAAGAAACTTACCTTAGTGCCGCTCACTCCGGAACAAGTCCATGAGGACCAAATCAAACTGAGAAATTCTGTTAAAACAAGTGAGGAAAAAGAAAAAGAGAATGAAAAAGAGCAAAAAGAGATTGAGAGTGAAAAGGAATGTGAAACAGAAAAGAAATTTGAAAAAGAAGTTGAAGAAAGAAGAGAAAATGAGTTAGAAAAAGAAACAAAAGAAAAAGACGAGGAAAGGCTAGTGAGGAATGTTTCCACTAACCAAGATATGAATTTTTCTTATGTTGCTACTTTTCAGGTTCCTGAAAGATCGAAAGATAACTTTCAACTTCAATACCTCTCAAATGAAAGACGCTTTCATACGATCAACTTAGGCAAAGATGAAATCACACTACATGATCCCGAAGGTAAGCGAGGTAAGGAAATTTTAGAAACCGAGTCCAGTGCAGATTTGAAAATTATTGATAAAACTTTTGGTGACTTAGTTCTTAAAAGATCCCCTCATTTTGATCCGATTAATTGTTACTCTTCGATTGTGGTTGATAAAGCCATTACGAAAAGAAGCGTGATTTGTTATTCTCTTGATTTACCTTGTGTAAAATCCTCGAATTTGTCCAAATCTGTTTTGGAGAATAAGGTAACGAAATTTTCCAAATTTGTTTTCAATTTATATTCGTGCCTTAAACAGTTTATATGGTTGTACATGAAGTTTGAGTTCCATTTGACAAAGGTTAACTCAACAACGGAGATTCTACTACACTATGCCCCCGATGAGCGAAGGTTTGTTTTAAATGAAAAAGGTAAAATCGACCCTTATTCTTCTGCTTATCGAGGTAAGATGCTTGAAACCTTTGAAACACTTTTGTACTCCTCGGATAGTGATAAAGATCGTGTTGATGAACACTTAGATCGAAACGTGCTTGACTGTCCTATTTTATTTATTCTATCTGTTTTGATGGTTGATAAAAAGATTCTTGTTTTTGATAATGCATGTGTGAGTGAATCTATAGACCGTCGATTAATGCATGGTATGATTATGCAACTCTGTGAACCATGTGAATCTTTTCAAATACCTACTTGTGACGATTATGTTTACCATTTGATTTATTACTCGCAATTTATTCATGGTTTGTGGGAACAATGTGAGACGACTGAATGCCTTAAAACATGTCCATCTTTGTTTCAAATATTTGACGAGGCAGTGGTGAGCAAATTAGATTGTTTGCATGGTAATCTGAATCTGTCCATTCACATGCGTTATACCTGTTCTGTTATGCTTATGATTGGACTACAAGCTTGTTTCCGTTGCTATTTACTATCTCATGGCTATTCTTTTCAGTGAACTCAATTGCCATTAGTCCCGTTCGATAGAGGAAAGTCGAGTTCATTTGATTTTTTAGATTCGAGGACGAATCTTTTGAGGAAGGGGGGAATGATACGAGTCACAAAAGCCCAAATTCTTGAAGGCGAGGCCCAATAAGCAAATTCCCAGGCCAATCAAGAAATCCATCCATACTTAGTTGAAAATCAGGCCAAATTGTCAAAGTGGCCCAAGTTGTAAAGTTTTATTTTTATTTTTATTTATTTATTTATTTATTTACTTAGTTTAAATTTTTATGTCAATATTCAGTCCAAGAGTCCCAGATAAAATGACCTTTGACCGAATTTCCATATTAAAATAATTAGGAGTTTTTTTTATTTTAGTTTTCTAATTAGATTAGGACTAGTTATAAGGCCTATTTAAAGGCATGGCTGTCCACCTTGTTAAACACTTATCATTATTATTAAAATTTCAGATTTGTTGAGAGCAGAATTTTCTTTGAGTTTTCTCCAAGATTTCTCTCTTGAGTTTTCTTTAGAAGTTGTTTTAACAATCTTGTGATTGTGGGAGCCATCTTCAACCTTCTTCTTGCCATTGATATTCTTTGGAGGGGAGATTAGAGCCGTTTGAAGGGAGTTGTGAGATCTTTCGAGATTTCAAGGCTTCTTAGGACTTATCTTTTAATTTCTTACTGTCAATTCTTTCTTTATTTCTACTTGTGCTGAATCATTATCTAATCTATTTTCTGTTCTTATTGTGTTTTCAGCCTTTTTCTATCTTAAGGAATCAGCCCAAAAATCCCCAATTTCTAGGGTTTTTCTATACTCTTTTTGGGTGAAATTAGATTGTCGAAATTTGGGGGAAAACTATCTTGGTGTTCAATTGGGCAGAATCACAATCTCCTTGAGGGTTTCAAGAACCCTAACACTTATTTCTATTCTCAATTTGATTCTTTGCTGATTTGGGGATTTTATTTCAGATCTGAAAATTCAAAAATCTAATCTTTTAATTTTCTGTTTCGTTTCAGATCTAATTGTTTAGGGTTTTCGTAGGAGTTTCTCGTGACTTGGCAACTCGATCTTGGTCCCTGCGCAACCCCGTATCAATACCTATTTGTACAACCATCGTGAGTGGCCTTTCGATCCAGTTGCCATGGTTCTCCTAGCAACAAATGGCAGGCTTGAATAGGCATTACGTCGCACACAACTTCGTCTTGATACTTACCGATAGAAAAGGTGATGCGCACTTGTTGAGTGACCTTAAATCGGCCTTCGTTGCTAAGCTCTTGTAGTTGATAAGGTTGTGGATGCTTGGTAGTGGTTAAGCAAAGCTTTTCCACCATCGTCGTGCTGGCTACGTTCGTGCAACTTTCACCATCAATAATAACTCTACAAAGCTTCCCTTGTACATGGCAGCGAGTATGAAAGAGATGTTCTCGTTGCTGCTCACTCTTTGGTTTTGCCAAAGAAGGTTGCCCACGATCATGAAAATCATCATCCATTCTAGGGACACGTCGAGGGTCGCGCCTATGGGGCTGGTTATCCCTATCTTCCTTGATTGGATATCGATATTGAGGTTCTTGATTCAATCGCACCTCATTGATGGTAGCAGTCAAAGCTCGAAGAGCAGCAGCCTGTTCATCCAACTGTTGTTGGAATTTTTTAAATATGTCACCATTATTATCACCTGTAGACATTTTTTTAAAACCTGCAAAACACTCAACACTCAAAAATAAAAGTTATCAAACCTCACCGTTAATCACTCAAAAAGAAAATTCAAATTTTCAATGAGGTAGAATTCAATCTTGTGAGTTCTTTATCAGAGTTTATATCAACCAATTAGAGAGTATGAACCAAACTATCAAAGAATCCTAATTTGCACTAGGATGCCAAAAACTGACGAGACACCAATTGATTCGTGTTGCACCGAGGAAGAATTGTGCACACGTGTAAATCCTACTAACACAAGAAACAAGAAGGTGTTAGATAACGTAAAGGAAGAATAAAGGCAAACAAATGAAAACCTACAGCTAAGAATCAATAAAAATTGTTGAAAATAGAAAACCCAAAAAACTGCGGAGTAACTTGACAACTTCGTTCGAGGTGTTCCCGATCTCAAAAAATCACGAAATTAAATCTGGAATGTCTTTAAATATTGAATTTTTTATCTGGAAAGTTTGGGCACCAAATTCAACCCGCTAAATATTTTTTAAAATTTTTATTGGATTTCATCTTTTTTCGATTTTTTGACTTTTTCGACTGATTTTTTGTGGGAAATATTTTTTTATATTCAATTACAGTGCCAAAAATATGTATGTAAAATTTTAGATCAATCGGAAAACGTTTACCCACTCAGATTAATTTTTTTTCAAAAAATTTTCTGGGCAAAACTGCTGTTTGTGCTTTAAAAAATTGAGATCAGTTTAGAAATCAACCAAGAACACCCAAAACGCCCAAAATCTGATACCAAATGATATGGGGTTGCGCGCGGACCAAGATCGAGTTGCCAAGTCACTGGAAACTCCTACGAAAGCTCTAAACGAACAGATCCGAAATCAAACAAAGAACGAGATTAAATCTGGAAAATTAAAATCTGGAATAAGAACCCTAAAAATCAGCAAGATCTAATCAAGGAACGAAACACTTATGAAAGAGGTTTCTTGAAACCAAGAACACGAAATTGATTCCCAAGAATGAACTCCCACAAGCCGAATCTGTCAAAGAACACCAAATCAGCAAGCAAATTAGATCGACCAGAATTTCTTGAAACAAATTAGGGTTTATGCGTCAATGAGAAAGAAAGAAATTGAAGGCATAAAATGGCTATTGAGGCTGAGAAAGCGAGGGCGATCTGCTCAATTGACCACCACGAAAGTTTCCCCTAAGTTTCCACAACCAAATTCACCCAAGAAGAATAAGTGTGCATTCGGCAAGAACCCTAGAATTTGGGAATTTAGGGCTGATTGTCGAACTCCAGCAAAAAGTGAAATTGATCAATTCTTTAAGATAAACGAGGGCTGGAAACACAAATAAAACAGAAAATAGATTAGAATTGAGATTCGGCACAGGTAGAGTTAAATAAAAGAAATTGAACAGCAAAAATTAAAGGATAAGTCCTAAAGATCCTTGAAATCCCAAAAGATTTCACAAATCTCTTCAAACGGCTCTAATCTCCCCTCCAAAGAATATCGATGGCAAGAAGACGGTTGAAGATGGCTCCCACAATCAAAAGATTGTTAAAACAACTTCTAAAGAAAACTCAAGAGAGAATTCTTGGAGAAAACCCCAAAGAAAATTCTGCACTCAACAAATCTGAAATTTGATAGAAAAAATAATAATAAGATGTTTTTACAAAGGGTGGCTGACCAATGCTTATATAGGCCTCCAACAAATCCTAATCTCACAAGTAACTAATAAAAAATTAAACCTAATTAATAAAATAACAAGGTAAATTCGGCCATGCACTTATATGGGCTGTTTTGGGCCGAATTTTACATGTAATGCTCCTAAAGATTAAAAAATTAAATTAAACAAGTAAGATGTTTACAAATTGGGCCCTTTGACATTTTGGCCTGATTTTCAACTAAGTATGAAGAAATTTCTTGATTGGGCTGGATTTTGGTTATTGGGCCTCGCCTTCAAGAATTTGGGCTCGTGATCCATCTCCTACCAAAATTGGGTCGTTGACGCTCGTAATGGAGATCCAATGTGTTTTGGCTGCAAGATTTGGTTTCTTGGACCAAGATTTCCAAGATTTGAAATCTTGATTTTCTTGATTCTTGAAATCTCTTCGAACATCAAAATTGGGCCAAGATTCGGTTTCTTGATTTTCTTGAAAGCAAGAAAGTGAATCTTGATTTTCTTGTTCTCTCGTGTATGCATCTAAGGCCTTGCTAACAAGCTCTTGAATGGTCCCATTTAGTTTGGACCGCATTTGTCGGGCCTTTGATCTCGTTGTTGGGCCTATGGCAATTTGAGCCCATCACGTTCTTGAACTTGGATTGGGCCTTTATGACTCGTATCAATTAAGGAGCAGGTTAAAAGATGGTGTCTATTCAGCTAGCCAAGGACAACTCAAGAGACATTTTTAAGACATTAAAGACATTCAAATCAGCTGAATTGAAATGATTTTATGGAAGGAGTTATTTGGCTCAAAGCATAAGAAAAGACATCAGTTTTTATGGCACATTAAGTGGATGTTTTTTTTGACCATTCGGTTACCTTGTTCTAGCATTATAAATAGTTGTAATCAGCCTTAGAGAGAAAACTTTTTGCTGAATATAGATGAAATATTTGAATTGTGAGCTATCCAATTCTCTTTGTTCTTTCGGAATTGATTTGACTTATCAAGCATTGCTTGTGGCGTCCATCTTTTCTTTGTTGCTGAACTTATCACCTTTGGTGTGGCATTTGATGTGATCTCAATCGCATCATGTTGTGGCACCACTCGTTGCTATCATGATTGGCCTAAACACGAGGGCCCCAAGTGCAAGATGAAGCTCAATCTCAGCTCAACAAGCTCAATCTTAGTTTTTCCCAGCTCGAATTAGATCACATGAGCTTAATTTAGCTCGTTTAAGCTCAATTTAGCTTACTTTAGCTCGTTTGAGCTTGGCTTAAGTTTATTTCAACTCATTTATTTTAATGTCTGAATAAATTAAGTAATTTATTAATTTAGCTTAAATTACTACAGCTCATAATTATGTTTTGACTTATTACATGTTTTAAATGTGTCTTGGCCGAATTTAATATGTCTTGTTAAGACTTTATTAAATTTGTCTAATTTAATTTATGTTTAATTAGTGTGTCTAAATTATATTAATGTTTGTTCAGCTGAATTTTATGTGATTTAATTTTGGTTCATGTGTTTTTGTAGGTGAGTTGAATTTGGAGAGTAATTAAACAAGGTTCATGCATGATAGGTTCAATGTATGGGACGGTGCATATAAGGCCTCTTTCAATGAATGGTGGCTGATCCATTTGGCTCCCCAAGGCACCTATTTGGCCAAAAGGTGTCCAGCAACTTAAAGCACAAGCTTGGCCGATCGTATTCCCAAGGCAGCATCTAAGCCATTCACACCTCAATTTGACCAATCAGCTCCTATACATGTATGGGTGGATTCATGAACGTCCAAAGGGAGGGAATATTACCTTAATTCATCACATTGAATGTATAATGTGCATGTACAAAGGGGAGAACGAATTTACAAGGTACATGCTTCCATTCATGAACCAGCCCATCATTAAAGCTTTAATTAAGAGAGATGCATTACCCATGCACCTAGCATTCGTCCAAGAGGGGTTGGATATGAATTGAAGATGCACATTCATGGAACAAGGAAGCTTTCTTATTGGTTAAGCATGCATGAACGGGTTTTGGGAAGAAACATGATTATTCAACCATGCATGAACTTACACTATCCATGAACAGAGATTTAATGCTTGAAGTGTGAACATTTTTAATTGTTGTGTGAACACATTAGTAGCTGAATTTTAATAGGCATTAGAGAGCCTATAAATAGTTTATTTTGTTTATTGTAAAAGGTTACAGAATTTGATTATTGAAAACTTGATTGTGAGGTTTCCTCCTATCCTATTTCGTACGAGTCTCGTTCTGACTTATCTAGCTCGCTAGTGGCGTCAACCTGACTTCTTGAACTTATCACCATCCTGGTGTGGCGTTCATCCACCTTTTTATACCTTTGGTTCCTACCTCTCTATAGGTAACGGGTCAAGGTCCATCTTCGACAATCCATTTAATCCACCTTGAGCAATATAAGTCCCGGGGCAATACTTCATATAGTATTGAATCGTTCTTCGCTTGAGTTTTATTTTTCCAATCCATTTTAACTATTAAATTATAAACAATATTTCTTTATTTCACCGAGCCTATCAAACATCTATCCAAACCATCTTTTGAACCCATTTTCTCAACTTCCGCTATAAAAAAATCATCTAACTCCATCTATCTACAAAATCGAACAAACTTCTCATCGACGATCGGGCAATCAAGTGAATCGACTCAATCAACTGAGCCGGATCTAATCATTTGGTATCAGAGCTACTAAAACGAGGAGCGCCGACGTTCGTAATAAGGCCGCAAGTAGATTCGAAACGTGAAAAAAAAATCAAAAAAAATTTGAGTTGTAATTTAATTTTTTTCCCTTGTATTTAGCTTACTATTGTATTGGAGTAACAAAAAAATCAAAAAAAAATTCGAAAAAAAATTTTTGATTGAAAAAAAATTCAAAAAAAAGTGAAAAAAATCGAGCAAAAAAAGAAGAAAAGAAAAAAAAGGTGAGCAAAAAAAATCAAGTTTAAAAAAAAAAGTGAAAAGTCTTGCGATTTTTTTATTTTCTTCTCTTATTTACTCCGATCATCAAGTTTCCCTTCCTACCATTATTTACCCATCCCAACGCCACACTTTAAACCAATTTTCTTCTTTATTCAGCCTACCCTACACCCGACATTATCCCTTGTAACCCATTTTGAAACTGACCCTCAAGCAGCAAATTCAGTCTATCGAGACGAATTACGAATTTGTGAGACGAGGTCGAGTGGTAAAAGGCAAGAGAGCGTGAGTTCTTTCGAAAAAAAAGCCTAAAAGAGAGTTCAAACACGAGTGAGTGAATTTTTCTTTTGAGCGAACTTGAGAGATTTGTGGTGAGAATTATTTTTCTTTCTAATTTAACTTTTGTTTTCTAATATTTTGTTGAAGCATGTCTGAAGAATTTTCTGAATTTGAATTCCAAATGTGGAGACAAGAAATGCAAAGGATAATGCGATCTGAATTTCGACAATTCGACAAAGATAAAGAAGATTTGACACCTACTATCGTTGACATCAAGATTAGTGCAATCCTTCAAAGATTGGAAAATGAACCACAATGTGAAGATATGTTTCACACGCGTTGCCGTGTCCACGATAAAGTTTGTTGCCTCATTATTGATGGTGGAAGTAGGTCAAACATGGCTAGTATTCGAACGGTAAAAAAACTTGGCTTGGCCACTACCAAGCATCCACGACCCTATCAACTGCAAGGACTTGGTGTTGAAGGCAAATTTGAAGTTACTCAACAAGTGCGTGTTGCATTTTCCATCGAAAGATACCAAGACGAAGTCCTTTGTGATGTTGTGCCTATTCAAGTCTGCCATTTGTTGCAAGGAGAACCATGGCAATCGGATCGCAGGATCATTCACGATGAACGTACCAATAGGTATTCCTTCAAGCATCAAGGAAGGAAAATCACTTTAGCGCCGCTCACACCGGAACAAGTGCAAGAAGACCAATTCAAAATGAAGCAATCCATTGAGCGAGAAAAGGAGAAAGAGATTGAAAAAGAAATTGAAAGAAAACAAAAAGAAAACGAAGAAGAAAAAGAAATTGCAAAAGAAAAAGAAATCGAAAAAGTGAGAGAAAAAGAAAATGAAGAAAAGAAAATTGAAAAAGAAAAGCGAAAAAAGAAATTGAAAGAGAGCTTGAAAAGAAATCAAGTGAAAAAGAAAGAGAGTCTGTAAAAGAAACGAGTGAAGTGAGTAATCACAAAAAAGAGTGGAATTTTTTTGCTAACCCCCTTTCGAAATTACCTTGTGATTTTTCTTTGTTTCAGGTTTGCAAGATTCCATCCACGGATTGGTTCCAACTTCATTACCTTTCTACCGAGAGACGTTTTCAATTGATTGAAAGAGGTAAGTTGGAAGATAAAAATGATTGTCCATTTTCCAATGGTAAGCAAGGTAAGGGTTCCTTGTTGAGCGAGTTTCAACTCATTTACTCACATGTTTATGACAAGATTGCTGAAAATTGTTTTTGCGAAATTGTTTTCCCCATTGAATTGGTTAATTTTCGTTCATCTATTATTTATGATTTTGTTTGAACTAGTGCTTTGAAAAGTTTTTTCTATGATAAGTTTGTTGCTGGCAATTTTATTGAAGGCGTTCGATTAGATCAGCATGAACAAAGTGTGATAGTGTGCGATAAAGATTATTCACATACAAAGTTCGATTTGTTTGATTATCATATTCTGAATGATGGTGATTACACCTTCCATAGTGGTAAGAAGTGTTTTCCTATTGATGAGTATGGTATTTGATACGACCCGCCCCCGGGAACGGCTATTGTTTCAGCCTACAAGCGAGGCTCATCGTGTTTGCAAGCTCTACGTAGCTCAATTTTATTTTGTGGAGCTTCAATTAGCTTGTTTCCAGCTCTTTACAACCTCAATGAGCTCGAACTAGCTCAATAAACTCATTTTAGTTTCCTTTAGTTTTGCATTTTTTATTTTGCTGGAATAAATTTTAGTTAATTTAGTTTAAGCTAATTAACTAATTTAACTAGGTGTTAATTGTGCCTTTAAGTCATTTAATGTGTCTTATTATTTTCGGCATTAATAAGTTGAGTTAATTAATTTGTCTTGATCTAGTTAAATTAAAGATGTCTTGATTTTATTTAGTTTGTCTAAATTTATACATGCATTAAATCTGTCCAGCCGAATTTATGTGTCATGTTTATTAATATTCAAGTTGTCACAATGTTAATTAGGATGTTCACATTATGTTTTTAATTAAGTTCATTTGTCTTATGTAGGTGCACCCGAATTTGAAGATACATTGGGCAGATTCATGCATGTAGATTCAATGAATGTGAAGGTGCATGTGCAGCTGGTTTAATGCATTAAAGTTGATTAATTTTAGTGTTTTTCAAGGCAACTATTCGGCCAAAAGTGTCCAAGTTGATCATCCCTCCAAGCTTGGCCGATTCTCTTCTCAAGGGAGCATAAAGGCTATTCACACCATGGCTGTTCGGTTCAGCCATGTTCACACCATGGGGACTCTTCAAAACCTTCCATTCACACCCCAAAAAGGCTGCTCAAGTCCTCTTTTAATGCTGGTCGTTTTTCATCAAGAGTTGCCTAATGAATGAGTCAATTGAACTCATTAGGTGAACTTGGCTGCTACATGAATCTCCGAAATTCATTTGATCAATTGGAAGCTTTAATTTTGGTCACCATTCAGCCGAATCTACATTGGCCAATATACATGGATTTAAGCTGAATTATTTCAATGTTTGCTTAGATATTAAGTCTTGAACTTGTCTATTCGGCTACTAGTCACTCAAGCTATAAATAGTTGCTGAATTTCTTGTAAAGGGACTTTTTTGCCATTTTGATAATATATTGAAGATTTGTGAGATTTCTTCTCTCAATTTCGTCAAAGACTCGTTGGCTTATCTACTAGTTAGTGGCGTCAACCTTGCTCTTTGCAAAACTCGAACTTATCACTTTCAACCCAAAGTGTGGCGTTCATTTGATACCGAGGTTCCTATCTTTGATAGATAGTGGGTCGAGGTCCTTTTTCATCCGTTTCATCCACCTTAAAGACATATAAGATTCGGGTCAACATTTTCCTTAGTGTTGGTTCATTCTTGTTTTTAAGCCTTTCTTTCCATTTCACCTTAAACCGAAAAATTCCCTACCTTTAATATTTGTTTTTCCTTCTTCTTAGCCGAAATACCTTACCAACCAATTCCTTTTTAACCTTAAATGAACCATAAACATCTTCATTGAACAAATATAACTCTTTGATTCAAGACGAACAAAACTTCATCGTTTGGACGATCGGGCAACGAAAACGACTCGGATTCATCAACGAGGCCGGGGCGTATCATTTGATATCAGAGCTGGTAAAAATGAGAAGTACGAGCACTCGAAGTCAATTTGAAATAGGTGCGTAAAAAAAAAAGTTCGAAAAAAAAAATTGAAAAAAAAATTGAAAAAAAAATTGCATACGGTTTAGGTGCGGACGAAAAGAATGTGAAATATCCGTAAAAAAAAAAAAAGAGTCTGGAGACACTTCAATAGAAATTTTTCCAAAATCTCATTTTACACCCTTTTATATCCCCCGTAGTGAAATTTCACGCAATTAAAAAAAAATTTCGATATAAAAAAAAAGTGTTTCGAGTTTGTAAGTTTGGCATTTTCTTCCATTCATCTTCTAAGCCACACTTAGCCTAAAGCTTTTCTTGTTTCTTTAGCCTACCCGTAACCTAACATCAATCCCTTGTAAAGCCATTTGAAGCCGACCCATTGAACTACGATAAGGTCACGACGAGTCGCTTACGAAATCACGAGAGGAGATTGAGTGGAAAAGGCACGAGTGTTGAGAGAGCATTAGAGAGAAGAAAAAGCCATTAAAGAGTGTAAACACGAGTGGAGTGTTATCCAATTTTCATTGTGAGTGAAACGTGAGATTTTTGTGGTGAGGTATTTACTTTCTATTTTATTTTAATCATTTTTAAAAAAAAAAAAAACATGTCACAAGAATTTTCCGAATCAGATTTCCAATATTTGAAGCAAGAGATACGTAGAATTGTGAAATCAAATTTTGATAAATTGCATGATAGATTGGATCGAATAGAGACAAGAGCCCAACAAAAGCAAATTTCATCGAGTCATGAGACGGAGTTAAGATCATCCCGACGACACTACTCGACAAGAAACTCTTATCAAGACGTTTATTCAACAAGGCGTTCGAGACCAAGAGAAGCAAACTCCGAGTTTGAGTCCTTCCGAGATGATAAACGAAAAAGTAAACGTGTCTCTACAAGTGCCTCAATTTATTCATCTACAAAGGATTATTTACGAAGAGGCGAACGTGCTTCAAGAGTGTCAAAGTACTCGGCTACGGAAGATCTATCACAAAGAGAAGATTGCCATTTGTGTGAAGAACCCTTTTCTTATTCTCAACAAAAGGTTTCTCTTTTGATGATTTATACTTTTGTAATGAAATCGAAACATCATGTGAGAAAGAAAAAGAGTGTGAGCGAGAAAATGAAAAAGAAAAAGAAATGAAAGAAAAGAGGATGAGTGTGAGATAGAAAAGAAAATTGAAAATGAGATTGAAAATAAAAACTAGTGCGAAAAAGAAAAGGAAACCGAAAAAGAGAGTGAGATTGAAGGAAGAAACGAGAGTGAAGAAGAAAGGAGTGTTGTTACTAACCATCCTATGAATTTTCCTTGTTTTGTTTCTACTTTTCAGGTTTCTCAAAATTCCATCGATCAATTTCAACTTCAATATTTTTCTAAGGAGAAACGATTTCGATTAGTCGAGAAAGGTAAGATCGTAGATGACCCTAGTCCACAAGTGCTTAAAGGTAAGCCATGTAAGGGATCTACTGTATTTGAGTCTTCCCAATCTTACTTGATTCTTGATGACGAGATTAGCAAAGACTTAGCTTGTGAGAAAGTTTTTCATCTTGATCTGATTGGAAATCATAATTTGATTATTGATAAATGTGTTTTACATAGTAATGTGAATATCTTTCTGCTCATGAGCCTATCATTGTCAAGATTGATCAAGAAGTAAGTCCAGGTAAGCCCGAACAAAATTTGGGATTGTGTGATGAAAAGTTGACATCTAATCTGTGTGCTTGTGATATCATGTGAATTATCTAAATTGTGGTGTGAACTTTTCTTGTTTACGTGTGCGAATGAAATATGAAGGGTTTGATTGCTCAAATGTATGTATGCCTAACTCCTATTTGCTTGACATGTGTGAAGTCTTGGTGAAGAAGAAATTTTTGTTGCGTTGCGAAACGATCAATGAAAATCGCGTTTTTAAACCCGGATATACATTCCTAAGTTAACGTCAAGCCAAGCAAGAGGAAGCTTTGTTTTTGACCCTGGAGATTATATTCTTTGTTCTTGTTAAAAGGGTTTGGATTTTGCAATTTTGATTTTCGAGATTATGCTTTTCGACTGACTTGTGATTTAGGTTTGTGTCCATTGGAGAAAAAGGTAAGAACGGTTTTTACTTTTGATCCCGGCACTGGTTCATTGGTTCAATTTTTGCATAAGATCTTAAGAAGACCTTTTGAACTTATAAACCATGGTGTCACTAATCTATTTAATTTTGTGTAGGTGACACTTCGAAGTGGTTCCCTCCTAAAGAGGGAGGGTATAAACATAAATTGTGTCCTACTCAAGGCATGTCTGATTTGCAGGTTTTGGGAGCAACTATGTCAATTCCATCGACAAAGGGCTGGTGACGATGTAAAATTTTTTTTTCGAGAAAATGGCCCGATTTGGGACAAATCGCTTTAAAGAGGAGGGGATGATACGACCCGCCCCCGGGAACGGCTATTGTTTCAGCCTACAAGCGAGGCTCATCGTGTTTGCAAGCTCTACGTTGCTCAATTTTATTTTGTGGAGCTTCAATTAGCTTGTTTCCAGCTCTTTACAACCTCAATGAGCTCGAACTAGCTCAATAAACTCATTTTAGTTTCCTTTAGTTTGCATTTTTATTTTGCTGGAATAAATTTTAGTTAATTTAGTTTAAGCTAATTAACTAATTTAACTAGGTGTTAATTGTGCCTTTAAGTCATTTAATGTGTCTTATTATTTTCGGCATTAATAAGTTGAGTTAATTAATTTGTCTTGATCTAGTTAAATTAAAGATGTCTTGATTTTATTTAGTTTGTCTAAATTTATACATGCATTAAATCTGTCCAGCCGAATTTATGTGTCATGTTTATTAATATTCAAGTTGTCACAATGTTAATTAGGATGTTCACATTATGTTTTTAATTAAGTTCATTTGTCTTATGTAGGTGCACCCGAATTTGAAGATACATTGGGCAGATTCATGCATGTAGATTCAATGAATGTGAAGGTGCATGTGCAGCTGGTTTAATGCATTAAAGTTGATTAATTTAGTGTTTTTCAAGGCAACTATTCGGCCAAAAGTGTCCAAGTTGATCATCCCTCCAAGCTGGCCGATTCTCTTCTCAAGGGAGCATAAAGGCTATTCACACCATGGCTGTTCGGTCAGCCATTCACACCATGGGGACTCTTCAAAACCTTCCATTCACACCCAAAAAGGCTGCTCAAGTCCTCTTTTAATGCTGGTCGTTTTCATCAAGAGTTGCCTAATGAATGAGTCAATTGAACTCATTAGGTGAACTTGGCTGCTACATGAATCTCCGAAATCATTTGATCAATTTGGAAGCTTTAATTTTGGTCACCATTCAGCCGAATCTACATTGGCCAATATACATGGATTTAAGCTGAATTTATTTCAATGTTTGCTTAGATATTAAGTCTTGAACTTGTCTATTCGGCTACTAGTCACTCAAGCTATAAATAGTTGCTGAATTTCTTGTAAAGGGACTTTTTTGCCATTTGATAATATATGAAGATTTGTGAGATTTTCTTCTCTCAATTTCGTCAAAGACTCGTTGGCTTATCTACTAGTTAGTGGCGTCAACCTTGCTCTTTGCAAAACTCGAACTATCACTTTCAACCCAAAGTTGGCGTTCATTGATACCGAGGTTCCTATTTGATATAGTGGTCGAGGTCCTTTTTCATCCGTTTCATCCACCTTAAAAGACATCACTA